>NW_024589916.1:0-201004 GCF_018446385.1 Zingiber officinale | reverse complement strand
TTCATCAGAGAATTATTCTCATAGAGTACTCCACACTGAACAAGCTTCTTGGACGTGAAGTCTACAGCTCTCACACGTAGTTGGGTGGACCTAAGATAATGGCAACTAACGGAGTTGTCCATCTGACTATATCAGATGATCTTGAAGGCATTTCTTCCATTCTGAGATGGCTTAGCTATGTTCATCCTTTTGTTGGTGGCAAGAAGAATGGTAAATCTTTTTGAAGACATGATTGTTTTGCTACTAATGTTTAATAGTAACATGTATGTTTTTATAGTTCATGTGGAGAAGACAAAGAATGCCAAGGAGGAAGCGAGGGAATTGTTGCTGAAACTGGAAACAACTATCCATCAGAGGGTTAAGCTTATTTAGAAAAATCTCTCAGTTATGCTTAGGATTCTTGGTCAAATGGCTATTGCTAATCCAATATTTACTCATGGTCATCAGCTACCTACACTGGTAAGTGATTGTTTTTGGTCTTCCTACTTCAAGATTACTTATAGGTACTGTGAAAGTGTTTCTTTTTTAATAATCTATCAATTAAATCAATGGTTATTAGTGGCAGCTTTTTAGTTACTAGCTAAAAATTGTTACAATAGAGATTTTGTTTGGTCAATTTATTTCTCATCCTTAAACAATCTGCTGCAGGTCAAATACGTTGATCCATTAATGCACTCATCAATTGTTGGAGATACCGCATTTGAGACTATGCTAAATCTTGCTCATCGTCTAGCCCCACCTCTTTTTAGCTAGGTACACGAGATAGCTGCTTCTTTGCATATAATTTCTGCAAAAGATGTGCATGTAGTCTTGGAGCTTACCTAACCTCTGAAGGTCAAGTTCCCAAAGGTCCCCCATTGGATAATTTTGAGAAAATAGTTAATGGTCTGTCAATGTCATTGAACGATGGACCGCTTCTAGTAGATTTGTTTACCTTTATATTTCTAGTATATTTCTGTCTAAATTTAGTTACCATTCAACTGTACTTCTTGTTTGCTGTTCTTTTTAATTGCTCCATATTTTGCTTTCTTCTAAGAAGATTGCACTTCTCGATAACTTACTTCACATACTATATATGCATTTGGATCCTATATTGCCACTCGCTAGGCCACGTATGCTCTTTGTCGGATATGAATACCTTGATTTTGTAATGATGATCAACCATTTTATATTATAATTTTCTTGTCTCTTGTTGACTCTTCATGGCTTTTTCCAGGTTCTTTATCATGTCCTTGGTGTTCGTCCAGGCTTATTATCCACTAATTGGGCCATTGTTGAACGAGTTATGCCTTGGTATCCAAGCTAATGGATTGGCCAAAGTGAGTAAAATGTTGTTTTGTTACTTAAAATTACACTTATACTTATTTTTTTTTATTCTTTTCGCTTCTAATATTTCTGTGTAATTTAGTCCCTTTCTGGAGTTTATGCTAAGGATTTGCACGCCTGCTTGACCGCTATAAAATGCATTCCTTCTATCCCTGGCCATGTGCTTCGGAATGATGCTTTGATCATGACAAGTATTTGGATTGCTTGGAAGATGTCTATCCCTGGCCATGTGCTTCAAGCCTTTGCTTCTATCTTCCATCTGCTTCTCCATTACTCAAGGTGATTGATAGTTAAAACAAACTTATATTGCGGGTGCATGCTGTGGAAGTGGACCTCAATGAAATAACGTTGGGGCAGGTAAGCTTCAGCAAAGTAGGTTAGCAGCTTTAAATAATATTTTCCAGTATATCAGAACTCTGATTGCCTTTAAAAATGTTTTCCTTGAGCTTACTTTCTTGTTTTCTAACCATCACAGACTGTCATGTTTTGCAGGAACAACTTAATCAAAGTAACCAGTCATTTATTTTATGTTTTGTTAGAATAAGTAAAAGGGTATTTGTGTCTTTTGTTGTATATCTTCTTTTCTATATAAAGGCCTAACTCGTGGGTTTCCTATGACACGAGATTTTAGGTTTTACTTTGAACATGGTATCAGAGCGAGGTTAAAAACCCTAATTTCTTTCCTTACCCCGCGTCGTCTTTCCTCTGCCCCGCGCCGTTTTTCTGCCGCACACCTTTCTCCTCCTCAAGCTCACGCCTCGCCTTTCTCTTCCGCAGCCGGCTTCTCCAGCGCGAAGGGGGCCGGCTTTTCCAACGCTCATCGGCCTTTCTCTTCCGCAGCCGGCTTCTCCAGCGCGAAGGGGGCGACGACCGCTTCCTCTGCTTCGGCCGTTTCAAAGAAGGGGGAGTCGCGAGGAGGGTCCGGAAGGGGGACGCCCGTTTCGTGGACGCCGAGCTCTGCCTCGTCTCCACCATATCATCGTTGCTTCTTCCTTGATCTCTTCGCCCTCCTCTTCGAGGCTCGCGACCAAGGATTGAGAACGAACCCCAACTCGCTGCCTGGTGCCTTCTCTACCTCTTCCGCCCGTCAGATTCGCCACTGGTAATCTTCTACCGCACCTTCTCTGATCGCGAGACCCTCCCCAATCCTTCTCCTGTCTCTACGTTCGATCGCCCTGCGCTTTGACCTGATCCCGCGAGAGAGAAGCCTCTGCCGTTGTTGGTTTTCTGTTGCACAGAGGAGGAGGAAGGGCAGAGGTGAAGGATCTACAACAAGGCTCGAAAATCCCTTCTACGTGCCTTATTCTTCCTTACAAGCTCCAACCCTGCCCTTCACCAGCAGAAAGGCTCGACACCAGTAGAAGAAGCAATCCAGCAGAAGCTCAGTTTATCTATTCATGGCTACATCTGGCGCCCCAAAGCCAGATATTTCAATCTTTACCAACCATATTACTGCACCCCTATCTTCCGAGCAGTTGGATGGTAAAAATTATATCTCCTGGACATCTCACATTGAACTTTGGCTTGTTGGACAGGGATATGAGACCCGATCGTCCTCTGTGGAAGAAGGTTGACGCTCAGTTGTGTTGTATTATCCTAGCCACCATCCATTCATCTCTTAGGAATGTCTTCCGTACTCACAAAACCTGCAAAGCTATTTGGACACAAGTTCAACAACTCTTTACAAACACCTCTCGGCGACTCTATCAAGTTTGTGAAGATCTCATGACTATCCTCAGCGCTCATCAGATTAAGGATTCAATGTCAACTTATCTGGGTTCAGTCTATAGTCTTTTTTGTGACTTCAATGAACTGCTCCCACCTACGGCCGATCCTGTTGAAGAGCTTGAAAATCGGAAGAAATTTTTATGTCTTTGGCTTTATATGGTCTGCCCACGATTATTCTCATGTCCGTGACCACAGCCGCACAGAAGCTACCATGGAAAATACAGGCGACTCTTCTCGTGTCGGCGAAGTCTTGACGATGCCTTCTTACATTCTGTTGACTCGTCGACTTTGGTCTCTCACAAGGACCTCCACCTTGCAAGGGGGCGAAGGCGTCCTTGGTGTGATCATTGCCACCGACCGGGACACGATTGATAAATCTTTGGAGTCACGTAGTGCGTCCTCCTCGTCTTTCTTTCAGTTGTTCGAGTTCTGTTGCTCCTTGACTTCCACTTCAGATTAACACCGATTCGACTTCACACCTTCTATACCGACTTTCGAAATGGTTTGAGGATCAGGGCTTGGGCTCCACTACCATTCTGAAGCGGTACTTCCTTCTTGACATATCTCGTTCTTTGAGTCTTTGGGTTCTTGATTACGGGCCACCGATCATATCACTAGTAATAAATCTCTTTCCTCTCTCTACTTACGGTAATTTACAATGGTCACCGTGGCGATGGTTCCCAAACTCAATCCGGTATTGGTATTGTTCATCCTTCTTCATCTCTTTCGATTCATAATGTTCTTTATGTTCCGGCGCTCCTTTTAATTTATTGTCGATAAGTCAACTTACTCGATCTCTTGATTGTGTCATTTCTTTTACTAACACGTCTGTTTCCTTACGGAGAGAGATGCAGGGGAGGATGATTGGCGGATATGAATCTCAGCTATATCGACTTCCTGACCCTCTTTTGTTGGTTTGGTGGCGTCTCACTTCTTATTCATGCTCGGTTGAGACATCCAGGTCTTAATAAGTTGAAACAATTACATCCTAGTCTTTCTCACTTAGAGTCTTTATCTTGTGCGTCGTGTCAATTAGGCATGTTCGTAGTTCTTTTTCTCCTCGTATTGAGAGTCGGGCTATGTCTCCTTTTTCTTTGGTTCATTCTGATGTTTGGGGTCCGAGTCGTGTTTCTTCTACAATGGGGTCAAGGTATTTTGTTACTTTTATAGACGATTTTTCCCGTTGTACATGGTTATATCTAATGAAGGATCGTTTAGAATTGTTTTCTATTTTTGAATCTTTTTTCCTTGAAATAAAAACTCAATTTGGTACTTCCCTTCGAACTTTGCAAAGTGATAATGCACGCGAGTATTTATCTACTCAGTTTCGTACCTTCTTGACATCTCATGGTGTGCTGCATCGCACGTCTTGCCCTCATACCCCTCAACAGAATGGGATTGCAGAACGCAAGAATCGTCATCTCCTTGAAACCACTCGGACTCTTCTTCTCCATTCTCATGTCCCTCATCAGTTTTGGGGTGATGCGGTACTTACTGCGTGTTATCTCATCAATCGCATGCCTTCATCCACTCTCCAGGGTAAAATACCTCATCAGGTGCTTTATCCACATCAGTCCCTTCATCCCGGCATTGACAAACTCTCTCCTCGGTCTCATAAGTGTGTCTTCCTTGGGTACCCACGGTCTCAGAAAAGGTGTTATTCCCCTACTCTTCGTCGGTACTTCATCTCTGCTGACGTCACATTCTTTGAGTCGGTTTCTTTTTTTGGTCCTTCCGCTTCAAAGGTCGAGGTTTCTCCCTCTCCACCTGCACCAATGACTATCTTTTATCCTCCGGAGGTGCCTCGCCTCTATCACCTCCTGCCTCGTCTCCTCCTTTGCAGGTTTATCAGCGCCGTCATCGTTCAGCTTTGCCGCCGACCAACACTGACACTGCTGTGGGCACATCTGTGGAGCCAAGTCCTTCGTCGTTTCCTCCGGTCCCATCTCCTGACTCTGATGTTCCTATTGCACTTCGAAAGGGTATGCGTTCCACTCGTAATCCTTCTCCTCACTATGTTTCTTTAAGCTATTATCGTCTTTCCCCATCCTATTATTATTGTCTGTCTTCCCTGTCGTCTGTTTCTGTTCCAAAGACTAAAGGGTGATGCCTTTGCCCATCCAGGATGGAAACAGGCTATGCTTGATGAAATGAGTGCCCTACAGAGCAGTGGGACTTGGGACCTCGTTCCTCTACCTCCTGGGAAGTCAGTGGTTGGTTGTCGATGGGTGTTTACGGTGAAAGTTGGTGTAGACGGCACGGTTGATCGGCTTAAGGCTCGTCTTGTCGCTAAAGGCTATACTCGGTATTTGGATTGGATTATGGCGACACCTTTTCTCTGTTGCCAAGATGTCTTACGTCTTTTACGTCTATGTGCGTAATTCGCCATTGGCCCCTTCATCACTTGGACAAAATGCATTCTTACATGGTGACCGCTCGAGAAATCTACGTGGAGCAACCTCCGTGTTTTGTTGCTAGGGGAGTCTTCGGTCTTGTGGTGCGGAAATCTTTATATGGTCTCAAGCAGTCACCCAGGCATGGTTCAATAGATTTAGTACCATAATTCAACAGTTTGGCATGACTCGAGGCTGATCATTCTGTTTTTATCACCACTCATCTACTGGTTGCATCTATGTAGTGGTTTATGTTGATGATATTGTCATCACGGGTAATGATCATCTTGGAATTTCATGAGTAAAATAACATCTTTTCAAACATTTCTAGACAAAGATCTCGTGAACTCAAATATTTTCTAGGGATAGAGTGGCGCGATTAAGATGGGATCATTATATCCCGAAGGAAGTATCGATGGATACGGAAGAAGCAGGAATGTTAAACTCAAAGCGATCGACAATCCCATGGATCCTAATGTCGACTCCTAAATCGGGGGCCTCTTTCGGATCTTGAGCAGTGCAGGTGATTGGTAGGAAACTAAGCTACCTTCTGTCACTCGTCAGGATATCTCATTTGCAGTGAGTATAGTAAGTCAATTTCTTAGCTCTCCATACGAAGAACATTGGGATGGTGACTCGCATTGTTCGATATATCGGGGTGCACCAGGAAAGGGTCTTTATATGAAGACAAGGAGCGATCTACAGTTTTTTTAGAGGCAATTCTCCTCCGATAGATGGTGTCCTCTCATTTTTGTATATTTGTCGGAGATAACCTTATTTCTTGGAAAAGCAAAAAATAAAATGTTGTGGCAAGATCCAGTGCAGAGCCAGAATATCGAGCTATGGCTATTGCTAGTCAAAAACTTATATGGTTAAAACAGTTGCTTCAGGAACTAAGGTTTGGAGAGGTTACACAAATGTCACTCATATGTGACAACCAAGCCGCTATGCATATTGCCTCAAATCCAGTCTTCCATGAGAGAACAAAGCATATTGAAGTTAACTGTCACTTTGTCAGAGAGAAAGTCATATCTGGAGAAATATCTACTAGTTTTGTCAACTCAAATGATCAGCTAGCAGATATATTCACTAAATCACTTAGAGGTCCCCGGATTGACTACATATGTAACAAGCTTGGTATATATGATCTATATTCTCAAGCTTGAGGGGTAGTGTTAGAATAAGTAAAAGGGTATTTGTGTCTTTTGTTATATATCTTCTTTTCTATATAAAGGCCTAACTCGTGGGATTCCTATGACACGAGATTTTAGGTTTTACTTTGAACATGTTTAAAAGTAATTTGTCATGTATTTTCTCTATTACTTTCCTACTTTGCTAGTTTCACAGCCAGTTGATGTATATCTGACTATGAAAAAGTTGTTGTATGTGAATATCCTATTTGACCAAATGTTTGTTTTAAAGCCAAATCCTATTAGAGTTTCTCTGTTCATAGTTATGCTTTCAATTAAATATGAGTGGTAAAAATACCATGTCAGTGCGCTATAATGCTTTTTGTTGTTGCCATATAAGTATTTTTCTATCACAGCAGGTTGCTGATGATTCAACATCATATGGATGCTGCATTTTGGTCGAAGAACTTCTACAAAACCTTCAATTTTCATTGCTTATAGGGGACAAATAATGCTCATCACCACTACGCCATCATGTTTTCACTACATCACATTGTTACTACATCTTATCAAGGCTTCCATTTTTTTTATTTGCATTTTGGGATACTAAAAAGGTAACAAACTAGCCTAACTTCCTCATCCATCATACTTCTTGTTGCCTTTTGATGTCCAATTGTTTAATTTAACTATATAAATGCATTTAAGCTTCTCAAACGACCACAATCTAAAATTTAACTTAGTGGTCGTAGCTTAGATTATTGAACCTTGTAAGTATTGAAGTTAAAAATTGTTCAGAAGTATCTTTGTTTTTATATGCTAATGAAAATTTTTGTAATGTAGATATGCATAGGAAAAAAATCTTTTTTAGTAAATTAGTGGGGGGTTTTGCTTATATAGTAATTGGGCACCTCACAATTTTTAGTTTTTGTCGTTGTTGTAGTATCTTTGTTGAAGAAAGGTTAGAATAGCTTATGAAAGGCTTAGAAATGCTAAATCTGATATCTACAAAAGATGCATCTTAAGAAGAAAGGGTGCTTGATATCACTTATAACTCACTAGAGGAAAACTACACTACCGAACAAAGGAAATGAGTGATTCTGATTCAACACCAGATGCTACTCCTAAGGAAGTCTATAAATCACTGGAGGAGTATGGTGCTAAGGAAGGAGAAAAAGGCAAAAGGGATTCTGATTAAGCTACTCTTAAGGAAGTTTATAACTCACCTGATGAAGAGTGTACTTCTAAGAAAGTATCATTCAGCAAGGATCATGACTAACACCAACAAATTTCTATCTGACAGACCTTATTGAAAGAGAAAATGTAGTCATTAGCCAAAATAATTTTGATGACTATATTAATAAAATTAATGCAAACAAGCGACAGAAGTTGGATGCAACCGATACTATTTTGCCACTTTTCCAGTATCATGCTTATGAGAGCTCTGATTCCTCTAGCAAGTAAGCTTTTTTTAAAACTATTTGTTTGCATTACCAAGTCAATCAGTCATTAGCAAAGTATAGCGTCAATTAATTAGTGAAGACTATCATCATATACTTGCCATCAAACAAAGCATATTATAACTTGTGATAATTATTAGTTCAAGAAATATGCTTAATTTTCTTAGACCATACAAATGTAGTGTCAATTAATTATTATCTTGTGGGTACAGATGTGGAATAGTTAGGTTATTATTTGGATTTTTTAGAACCTCTACATGTTTGAATTCATCTTTTCCCTGGGTCTTTGGAAGATTTACATATTTATCCTTTCAAACTTTGGAAAATGAATTTCCATTGCAGAAATGATATTTGATTTTTCATATATTTTTCTGGAACTATTAATTTTACAATTTTTTGGGGTCATGTGACTATTTTCAATTTCTTTATGTTATTCTGTAAATATTTCCTCTGAGTTAATTAGAATTTATAGCAAATAACATGATCCACTATGATGCTTCCTATACGCTCTGCCTTAAACATTTTGTTCTTATTATCAAGATACCTAAATTCAACCACACAAACATGCTCTAGTCCCAACATATTGCACTTTTTAGTTATTTTGTTATGCATGCACTATCTTTTATAATCGTTTTAAAGCACCATGTCGTTCTGTTACTTGAAAACTATATGTGGGCACTTGGTTTCACTTATGAACCAAATAGCTAGAGATGCAAAATGATCCAAACAAAGGCAATATGCTTGATTACATTAATTGATGATATTTACGATGTCTATGGAACCTTGGATGAACTCCAGCTCTTCACTAACGCTGTCGACAGGTGACAGGCATTCACAATCATCATCAAGTCATGTTTATCTCAACTATCTAAGCTCGAGCGAGTTTTGTTGCAGATGGGACATAACTGCCATGGACAAGCTTCAAGAATACATAAAATTATGGGACTTAACTGACGTGGAGACTAACAACGAACAGGTCCTTAATGATGAACTTTATATTTGGTTGAGACAAAGGACTACTAGCCAAATATTGTCTCGAAGTGTATGTTTAATTTCTCCTAATTTATGTAAACTGCTGCCTTTCTCCTTGCATTTTGTCAAATTGTCAAATGCAGAGTTACTAGAGGAATTCATGAATGTTGTGAAATATAGATATGTGGAAAAAGTACTTCTAATTCAGGTCAATGACTAGATCAACTCTTTGTGGTTACAGATTTGCTTTGTGTTTCCTACTTATGCTATTTTGATCTCAAATTTGTTTAGTGTTATATTTTCAGTTTGAAGACTTTGCCAGCTATAATGCATGAACTCCTTGCCAAATATCACAAAACACATCTAGTCTTCAATGATGATTATACAAGTAATTGATTTTAGCTCTATTGTTTTAGACTTCAGTATCTTCCTTTATAGTTCTTTGAAATTGTATAACTTGATTCACTCACATTATACTATCTCCACATGTTTATGAACAATTCAATATGCTTATTCTCTATTGTGCTTGCTAGGCGTTTTGGCGCTTTAAAAATAGTTGGTGGAACATTGGCATAACAAAGTTTCTTATTTCTTTGTGTTGGGGAAGTTTTACTTCTAACTTAATTGGTTGATTTGGTCTATTGAATGTATTTGCATTTGGTCTATTAAATGTTTTTGACTTTGATTTTGTTGACTTGTGTATTTGCCTGTGAACATCTTAGTTTCCCATTATGGGAGTATGAATTCCTATTTACTTATGCTTCGTCCTTGTATTTTATATTACAAATCTTGTGATGCAAATAATTATATAAGAAATAAATATAGAAAATCATTTCTATTAGGATTTTATTTATTAGTTGGGCTTCTGCTTTTTGAAAAAAATGGCAGAAGATGGTTTTTCCAATTTTATGGTTTGCATTAAAATCTAATATTTGCCATAATTTTGCTGTGCTACTTAGTGTTAAGTTTACATGTTGCATGTTATATGACTTTAATTATTGCACTGCACGTACATGTTTCAAGAGTATATTAACTCAACTACTCTCAGTTAAATATCTATTTTATTTTTGCTATCAATACTTCTTTGAATCTTGTCCTTATTTTGATTATCAATACAGGCTGGTACCGGTATTTGTAGAACTCATGGCTCTTGAGATGTCAAAGCAGGTTTTCAACTGAGTCTTTTTATTATGCGCATGGACAACATTTTGGATGTTCTGATGATTTTACATACTGGCTCATTTGGTTGTAGATTTTTATGGCTGTTGTAGACAAAAGCTCCGTTGGAAGGAATTTGCAAGAAGATATAGATGGTTGATTGTAAGGTAAGGAATAGAATCTTAGACCTTGCTTATTTAGTTATTCTTATTGCAAGCATAAAACTTTTAATTGTTTTACTTTGTTGTTCATTGTTTGCATTGTGATACCCGTTCCAGGGCTTAATTGTGAGCTCACACAAGGATTCCCTTCAACACTTTACGGAACCTTGGGTGCATGATCATGAGCTAAATGTCTGCCATGCACTTGGATATTTTCTCTTACTATGTGTGTGACTTTTAAGTTATATCATTATTGATGACGAGAATGCTTTCTCCAACTCGGGTCTACTCTTTTAAAGTGGTTTCTCTAGTGGTCATATATTTTCATTTAAAAGATACTAATACTTTATCTTATTTTTGCTGTCTCAAGTTTGTACAAATTTAAGTGTACTTTCTACTTGTAAATTTGCCTACACTAATTTTCGAATAGTCCTTCATTTGTTCTAGTTTAATTTCTTAGGTAATCAAGCCCACTATTTTACTGGGTCATCTGGAGTGGGAAAAACTTTCACTGAGGAATACGACTACTTTTAATGAGGTTAGCTTCCAGACCTCTACCAAATCCTTACTAAAATGCATTCAGTTTCTACGTGCAATTTACCTATATTCAGAGAGGATTAGATCCAATCCACAAGTTCCCTTGCATTGATTACAGAAATCCATAATTTTGGCTCTATCTAGCCCTACCTCTCAATCAGAATGCAATGCAGAAGAGGCATATTCATGGCGTAAGGTAAGCTTCCTGCCTTCCTCCATCTTTTTACAGCAATAGTTGCATAATTCATATTCATGATTTACTCTGATAGTTAACTTCTGTTACTGAACTTTCATTCACAGGGTCAAGCAATATTTGCTAGTGGGAGTACATTTGATCCAATTGAGTATGATGGAAAAGTTCTTGTGCCACGACAAGTTTAAATTTTGTTCTCAACATAAACAACCTATATCAATAAGAAAATTTTTATTTGTTATTGTTAGAATATTGTAAATATAATAACTAGGGGTATTATTATAATTATGTTGTATCCTTCTCTATATAAGTCAATAACTCCGTGGTATCTAATACACGGTTTTCTCTTAACATGGTATCAGAGCAAAACCTTAATTTTTCCGCCGCTACCATCAATTCCTGTTGCCATTAGTCACGCTTGGACGGGGACAAATCTCTCCCGATCTCTCTTCTCCCTCTCGCGTCACTCGCAAGCATAAGCCCCGCCTCCTTTCCTTGCGCGGCAGCAGAGGCATCTCCTTCCCGATCGCGAGCACAGGTCGCCGCTGCTCTTCCTTCTGCGTGGAATATCCTTGCGTCGCCGCAGCCAACCCAAATTTTCTAGCGCTGTCGTAGCAAACCTTAAATTTTCTAGCGCCCTCACAGCAAACCCTAAATTTTCTAGCGTCGTCGCAGCAAACCCTAAATTTTCTAGCGTAAACCCTAAATTTTCCAGCTCTGTCGCAACAAACCCTAAATTTTCCAGCGCCGCAACAAACCCTTAATTCTCTCCGCGCCTGTCTCCAAGGTGTTGCGACGTCACCGAAGATTCGGGCTGCTGCCCTCTTTCACCGAACTGATCAATGGCTACCTCCAGCACTCCAAAGCCGGATATTTTGATCTTTACCAACCACATCACCACACCACTCTCCTCCGAGCAGTTGGATGGTAAGAACTACTCCTCTTGGGCTTCTCACATTGAGCTTTGGCTTGTTTGATGGAGTCAAAGAAAGAGCGAAACAAGCTAACGATATGGATCATGGTCAACTCATTCTAGATATTAATGATGATCCATTATGCATCAATGGAGGCCCAATTACAAGGGCTAAGGCTAGAAAGATGAAGGAAGCACTTCATGTACTAATTGAAGATGTGAAGGTCAAAGCTACCATTGAAGAAGGTTTGACTAAGAGCAACTCATTGGACATAGTCAACGTAATTCAAGCCTTAGATGAGCTTAATTAGCACTTAAGTCTCATGTCTATGTAGTAGGGATATGTAGGCTCAATTTAAACTCAATTTCTACTTTTATTTGGGTTGTAATAAAGCCATAAGCTTATAATGGCTAAGTAGTCTGCATAGGCCTTTACTAAATGGGCTTTCTTTTGGCCTTTTAGGGTTTTTTGGTCACCTTATAGTTATAAATAAAGGGGGTGACGCCCACACATGTATCTTTGACATATTTTTCAATCTAAAGCACGGTGAGGCTCTCGCTTGTTGGTTCTTCATTGAACTTGAACTTATCAAGGCATCTCCTTGTGGCGTTCAAAGACTTATCAACCTCAATCCCAAGGTTGTGGCGTCTTCCATCTCTTATACCAAGGTTCGTGCTTTTCTAAGCATTGGATCGAGGTTTCTTTCATCCATCTTATCATCTTAGACCTTCCTTCTTTCTGTTTTCAATTCGTTGTGGGTTCTTGAGATATCTTTCTCATTGGGTTCACATCATTGTTGGACAGGGTTATGAGACACATCTCTCTCAAACCGAAGAGGATGTTCAAGTCGTCGATCGTCCTCTGTGGAAAAAGGTTGACGCCTAGTTGTGTTGCATTATCCGAGCCACCATCCATCCATCTCTTAAGGATGTCTTCCGCACTCACAAAACCTGTAAAGATATTTGGGCACAGGCTTAACAACTCTTTACAAACACCTCTCGGCGACTCTATCAAGTTTGTGAAGATCTCATGACCATCCTCAGTGCCCATCAAATTAAGGATTCAATGTCAACGTATGTGGGATTGGTCTCTAGCCTTCTTTGTGACTTCAATGAACTACTTCCACCTGCGGCCACTCTTATTGCAGAGCTTGAAAATCGAAAGAAGTTTTTTATGTCTCTGGCTTTATATGGTCTGCCCTCAGATTATTCTCATGTTCGTGATCAGATCCTGGGCAGCCCCACAGAAGCTACCATAGACAGTACGTGGACGACTCTCCTCCGTGTCCCTACCAAAGTCTTGACGTTACCTTCTTTCGTTCCTAGTGACTCGTCAGCTTTGGTCTCTCGAAACAACAACTGACCTCCGCCTTGAAAGGGTGGCAAAGGACCTCCTTGGTGTGATCACTGCCATCGACCAGGACACACGATTGATAAGTGTTGGAGTCTGCATGGTCGACCTCCTCATGCTGCTCAGTTCATTCAGAGTTCTGTTGCTTCTTCGGCTTCTGATGCGCTGCCGCCACCAGATCCGACCCGAAAACCTTCCTATAATGACTTTCTGAAATGGTTTGAGGATCATCAGGTTTCTGATTCCACTGCTGCTGTTGCACACGTTGGTAATTCCTTTACTGACATATCTCACTCTTCAGGTCCTTGGGTTCTTGATTCTGGGGCCACTGATCATATCACTGGTAATAAATCTCTATTTTCTTCTCTCACTACTTCTGGTTATTTACCAATTATCACCATGGCCAATGGTTCCCAAACTGAGTTCAAGGGTATTGGTATTGTTCATCCTTCTCCGTCTCTTTCCTTTCATAATGTTCTTTATGTTCCCGGAGCTCCCTTTAATCTATTGTCAATAAGTCAACTTACTCGGTCTCTTGATTGTGTTATTTCTTCTGCTAAAATGTCTGTTTCCTTACAGGACCGGAATACGGGGAGGATGATTGGCTTCGAATGTAAGTCTCATGGACTTTATTGGCTTCAACAACCCTCTCTTGTTGGCTCGACGACGACATCTCCACTTCTTATTCATGCTCAGTTGGGACATCCAGGTCTTGATAAGTTGAAACAATTACATCCTAGTCTTTCTCACTTAGAGTCTTTATCTTGTGAGTCGTGTCAGTTAGGTAAGCATGTTCTTAGTTCTTTTTCTCCTCGCACTATGAGTCGGGCTGCGCCCCCCTTTGCTTTGATACATTCTGATGTTTGGGGTCCGAGTCGTGTTTCTTCTACATTGGGATCACGATATTTTGTTACTTTTATAGACGATTTTTCCCGTTGTACATGGTTATATCTGATGAAGGAACGTTCAAAATTGTTTTCTATTTTTCAATCTTTTTTTCATGAAATCAAAGCTCAGTTTGGTATTCTCTTCGAACTTTGCAAAGTGATAATGCACGCGAGTATCTTTCTACTCAGTTTCGTTCCTTCTTGGCATTTTATGGTATACTGCATCGCACGTCTTGCCCTCATACCCCTCAACAGAATGGGGTTGCAGAACACAAGAATCGTCATCTCCTTGAAACTACTCGGACTCTTCTTCTCCATTCTCATGTTCCTCATCAGTTTTGGGGTGATGTCGTACTTACTGCGTGTTATCTCATCAATCGTATGCCTTCTTCCACTCTCCAGGGTAAAATACCTCATCATATCCTCTACCCACATAATCCTCTTCATCCTTTACCACCTCGGGTCTTTGGTTTTATATGTTTTGCTCATGATCTTGATCCTAGCATTGATAAACTCTCTCCCGGTCTCATAAGTGCGTTTTCCTTGGGTACCCAAGGTCTCAGAAAGGGTATAAGTGTTATTCCCCTACTCTTCGTCGGTACTTCATCTCTGCTGATGTCACATTCTTTGATTCGGTTTCATTTTTTGGGCCTCCCGCTTCCCAGTATGAGGTTTCTCCCTCTCCACCTGCACCAGTGACTATCATTTGTCCTCCGGAGGTGCCCCTATCATCCCCAGCCTCGTCTCCTCCTTTGCAGGTTTATCAGCGTCGTTCTCATCCTACTTTGTCGCTGACCGACCTTGAGACTGCCGTGGACACATCTTTGGAGCCAAGTCCTTCGCCGTTTCCTCCGGTCTCATCTCCTGACTCTAATATTCCTATTGCACTTCGAAAGGGTATGTGTTCCACTCGTAATCCTTCTCCTCACTATGTTTCTTTGAGTTATCATCATCTTTCTCCTTCCTATTATTCTTGTCTTTTTTCCTTGTCGTCTGTTTCTCTTCCTAAGACTGCAGATGATGCCTTTGCCCATCCAGGATGGAAACAAGCTATGCTCGATGAAATTTGTGCTTTACAGAGTAGTGGGACTTGGGACCTCGTTCCTTTACCACCTGAGAAGTCAGTTGTTGGTTGTTGATGAGTGTATACAGTGAAGGTTGGTCCAGACGGGATGGTTGACAGACTTAAGGCGCGTCTCATCGCTAAAGGCTATACTCAGATCTTCGGATTGGATTATGGGGATACTTTTTCTTCTATTGTCAAGTTGTCTTCTGTATTCCTATTTCTGTCAATTGCTGCGATTCGCCATTGGTCTCTTTATCAGTTGGACATCAAAAATGCATTCTTACATGTCGATCTGCTCGAGAAAGTCTACATGGAGCAACCTTCGTGTTTTGTTGCTCAGGGGGAGTCTTCTGGTCTTGTATGTTGCTTATATGGCCTCAAGCAATCACCCAAAGCATGGCTCGGTAGATTTAGTACTGTAATTCAACAGTTTAGCATGACTAGGAGTGAGGCTGACCATTTTGTCTTTTATCGCCACTCATCTACAGGTTGTATCTACGTAGTGGTTTATGTTGATGATATTGTCATCACAGGTAGTAATCATCTTGAGATTTCACAAGTGAAACAACATCTTTTTAAACATTTCTAGACAAAGAATCTCGGCAAACTCAAATATTTATTGGGATAGAAGTAGCACAGTCTAAACAAGGGATCATCATATCCCAAAGAAAGTATGCAATGGATATTTTGGAAGAAACGGGAATGTTAAATTCAAAGACAGTCGACAACCCTATGATCCTAATGTCAAGCTCCTGCCAAATCAGGGGGAGCCTCTTTCAGATCCTGAACGGTACAGGCAATTAGTAGGGAAACTAAGCTACCTTACTGTTACTTGTCCGGATATCTCATTTGCGGTAAGTGTAGTAAGTCAGTTTCTCAACTCTTCATGCAAAGAACATCAGAATGCTGTGACTCGCATTATTCGATATATCAGAGGTGCACCTGAAAAGGGTCTTTTATATGTAGACAAATGGCATACTCGAGCTATAGGGTACTCTGATGCAGATTGGGCAGGATCTCCCACTGATAGAAGATCCACTTCTGGGTTTTGTATATTTGTTGGAGGTAACCTTGTTTCTTGGAAAAGCAAAAAGCAGAATGTTGTGGCAAGATCTAGTGTAGAGACAGAGTATCGGGCTATGGCCATTACTAGTCAAGAGCTTATATGGCTAAAATGATTGTTTCAGGAACTCAGGTTTGGGGAGGTTACACAAATGTCACTTATATGTGACAACCAAGCTGCCATGCATATTGCCTCGAACCCAGTTTTTTATGAGAGGATAAAACATATTGAAGTTGATTGTCACTTTGTTAGAGAGAAAGTTATATCAGGAGAAATATCTACTAGTTTTGTCAACTCACATATCAACAAGTAGATATATTCACTAAGTCACTGAAAGGTTCTCGAATTGACTACATATGTAACTAGCTGGGTGCATATGATCTATATTCTCCAGCTTGAGGGGGAGCGTTAGAATATTGTAAATATAATAACTAGGGGTATTATTATAATTATGTTGTATATCCTTCTCTATATAAGTCAATAACTCTGTGGTATCTAATACACAGTTTTCTCTTAATAGTTACAAACTAAACTTTGGTGTTTCATATTCGTCCAGTCAAATAATGCCTACATCTTCCTGGGTTTGGCCTTGGTGATCTCCGGAGCAACCCGTGTGCACAACGACATGCTGCTTGCAGCCTATAAGTTCACAAGTTAATTCACTGTTTCTATTTTTGTATATTCATTATTTCAAAGTTGTTCCATATAACATAAACCCATTGGGAACATGTTTAATCAACTTCGAATTTTACTTTTCCATATATTCCACAAAACTATGGAAAGTAGTGTAATTGTGGTAACTTTTATTGGGCAGCGGACGCTTTAGCTCAACAGGTGATGCAGGAGAACTTGGACAAAGGAATGATCTACCCACCATTCTCAAACATTAGGAAGATAACTGCTTATACTGCTGCGAATGTTGCAGCAAAAGCATATAAAATCGGTGAGTTTCTTCATCATCTCTTTATTCTGAATGCATAATAAGTCTACGTTAAACTATGCTATACCTAGATCCCAAGGCCTTGGTGAAGTACGCAGAGAGCCTCATGTATACAACCCTGTTTTCCACCAGTAAAGATGATTGGACAAGAGCCAACACTTCATGCATATTAGCAGTCTATATAATAAGTAGGTGTTTTATCAATACTTTTTCTAATTATTTGACCCATCCACATTACAATGTTAACTTGGAGTTAAACTTGTGTTTTTCTTTTTATTTTCTTTTTCTTTTTCACATCAGAATTTATTAATGATGGTAAGGCGTTTTGAGTGCTTCCTTCTGTTTGATGACTTCATGTTGGTACTTTTGTGTCAAAGGAGATGTCCTACTTAAGTGGTTGTATATAATATTTTTTATGCTTTTTTATTACCCAAAATTCACCTTTGATGATGTTTTCATTCTTAAGCATCCAACATGGTTCATTCTTTTAAATACACTCAGTGCAATTACTTAATGATGAATTTTATATTGAGTTGAGGGGAAGAAGGGCTACTAGCCAAGTAATGTCTAGAACCATTTGTTTTATTTCTCCTAATTCAGGTAAACTTTTGTCATACTGGTTTCTCCTTGTATTTAGGAATATGCAAAGTTACTCGAATTCATAAATGTTGTGAAGTAGAGATATTGGAAAAAAAGTACCAATACAGGTTAGTGGCTGGATCAATTCTTTGTGGTTGCATATTTGCTAATTGTTTCCTGTTTATGCTATTTCAATCTCAAATTTGTTCTGTGTTATATTTTCAGTTCGACGACGTTGCCACCTTAATGCATTTGAACTCCTTGCTAAATATTGTAAAACACATCTTGTCTTCAACGATGATATACAAGTAATTGATTTGAGTTATACTATTTTATCTCCATGCGTGAATATTTACCTGATCTATCACTTTGTGAAGGTCATTTGTTATTAAGGTAAAATTTTCTGCTTGAATAGTTTATCGACCATTCCTTTTATGAAGGTTTCATTTATTGTTGATGGTGTTTTTTTAATAAATATTTAATCTCCATCTATTCATGCTAAAGGAAAGGAACAATGGGGCAGCTGTGTGACCTTCCTGAATTGATCTAAATGTATGTTGACTTTTGCAGTTGTAAATAGGTCTGCAAATTCATAGCAGTAGTTAGATTATGTTTTGAGCATTCTCCAATTTGTGAATGATGAATGTTTGTACTTCAAGATCAATATAATTTCTTCATAAGCATATTGCTAGGCTAGTTCATTTTGCATGGTTTAGTTTATTTATCTTGTCAAACTATTCTATATATGCGGTGTTTCTCATGGAATAGTGAAGCCATCATTGAACCTGACATGCTACTGATTAGTTGTGATTTTGGTTCAAATATGAGTTGGACTCTAGGTCTTGGGATGTCAAGTTTTTTTTTTATTTATGTTGACCATATGGTAGTAGTAGTAGTAGACACCAAAGCAGTTATGCTACTCAACATTCTTTGTTTGTTGAAACAATAGTGGACAGACACATATGATCTTTAGGGCTAAGGTAGTCTTGAATGATACATTGATACCAAACTGGTGGAACTGAACCAAACTGGAGGCCAAACATAGGAAAAAATTTGAAATGAAGGGTCTATATAAGAAAGTGTTCAGGGAGTTGACAATGAGAGTAACTACACAACGTGATTGTCCACATAGTAGCAACTAACTCAGCCGAATATAGTTTTTCAGTCTTCATTCTTCCTAATTGTTGGAGTGTTCATCCAACAATCATCCTAGAAGTGACTTTATTTTCAGAATCTGACATGTACCTTCTACTTATTCAAAATTTTACTATCAACATCAGGTTGTGTTTATCAAATTATTACTCGCTTTTTTGCATCTAATTACCAAAATAAATTAGACATCTTTTTTTTTTTCTTAGAATAATTTGTTTTTGTCTAGGATATTTTATGCAGTATCACAAGTAAACTGTGATCTCGAGGAGCATTTAAATGTCTTTAATTGGACAAATTGTCAAACAACACAATAGAAACCAACAAACAGGATGAAGATTTCCATCTATATTCATCTATAAAATTGGACTTTCTAGTTTAGGAAAAAATGTGAAATTTTTCAAGCAACAAAATGTGAGACAAGATATGCTCTTATCTTTTTTGGAAAAAATAACCAAGACCTTACATACTTTAATGCAGTGTTAGATATGAGGACTAGTAACTAAACATTTTATATGTTGGTTGAACATCCCAACATAACTCATAAGGAGTTACAGAAGGCAGTACCAAGTCTTTAATGCTCGGCGAAGGTTATTGGGCCAACCTTTACTGTTAAAATTTTATTGTTTGCATCTTGAGCATAGTCTGTAAAAATTATTTTTTCAAAAAGAATCATTGGGTCACTTCTATCTCTATGAAATTGCAAAGTCGTGTTCTCAATTATTTTTCAAGCAACAAAAGGTTCTTTATTCTTGAACAGGAAAACATGTCCTTGTTCCCTAGAGCTTTTGGAATGGGCTAGAATAGAACTTGAGGAATTTACATTTTTTATGCATATTTTAAATCCAAATTAAAAATAATTATTAAATTTCATTAGGTAGTTAAAGCTTTATATTATTCTATCTCAATTTGCACTTTGTTGAGATCTTAAAGATCGTTCTTAATGCATGATTTGATGAATTACTTTAGGCCTAATATGTAGGATTTATTAGACAAATATTTGAATAATTATAGAAATGTTTTAATATATTGGTGGAAATTGGGACATGGGTACTAAAAATGTTTCTTCTATCATAACTGTTAGAGGTGACGCCATCTACAACATAGAATGGTGCTGAAAAATGGTATTGTTTACTAACTTGCAGTGGAAGAAAGTTTGTCACATTTATATGAGTTTCTTGATTACACATAGAAATGGATATACCTGATCTATTTGTACACAACTACACTTCTTCAATATCTTATGAATGGCTGGGCTATAAATTTAAAGTTTCCAACATCAGATTGGCTTTTTATTTGTTCTCAATGTTTATTATTATTGCATTTGTATTACTTCCTTCTTCTTAATCTCTATTTTTCACTCTATTTCCCTTATTATATGATTTGCTAAACTTTGGTAAAAGAGGGGCTACAACATTAATCTTGAATATAAACATACAATAGAATCCATTTTTGTAAGGGAAGAAGTGTAACTAGTGATTAAAGCCCATAGTTTAATTAGATTAGCATGTTGCAAACTATGCATCATGAAGTAGCTACTTTCCATTATTAACCTACATTTAAGCTGATCTTGAGTTGCTCGTGGAGGATTCCACATTGTTTAGAATAGCATCATAAAGAAAATGGTGAGAGTAGATAATTTGAAAGGTATAGCTGAGGCCTCAATGCCCTATCCATGTGATATTATTCATCTAAATCAAAATACAGATAATATAGCTCAACAATCATTGCATATGCAATCATTTCATTAATGATTTGAATATGCAAAGTAGTTTGAAGCAACTGCAAAATCTTATAATCTAAATGATATGAATTGCACTAGATAGTGATCATTAATCAGTTTTAATTGTAATTAATCCAGACATTGTCAATGAATTCTCTCCAATGGTTACTTTTGAGATGGGATGTTTCAGTGCTCAAAGAGATGCTGGCCTAGTTAATATTAATTCGATAGAACAAGTTATTCAAAGTAACGACAAACTATTCTAGGAATTTGTGATCAAGGAATTACGGATATTTCAAAACTAGAGCAGCAATTATTGCTTCTGGTTAACACTGCAAATATTGTGAAACTTTTGCTAATTATTACTTCTGGTATCATTAGCATTACAAAGCCTTTACATTCTCATTCGATTAATAGATCATAAGAGGAGCATTACGATTTGGTGTTTTCTATTGAAGAGGTTGCAGATAAGTTACAAAGTACTTTCTTCTAGTAATTTTTCAGATTTATTAATTTTGACTTTAAGTAAATCGTTCCTATGCTTTGACTAACATCATTGATGAAATTTTATGGTTCCATGCGATGCATTAATTTTATGATGCAATCATGTTTTCTTAATTCCCTTTGCATGCTCATTGTTCCTGATTATATTTATTAGGAAGAAGTAATAGGGTTTGCTATTCAATATAAATATATAATTCTATTAAAACAACTAATGAACTTTTATAAAAAAAAAAAGCATCTTTGTAGGTCTACTATTTAATTAATGTCATACTCGTACACCAATATTATTGAATTTTCAGTGATTTCTTATTTAATAATTTATTTCTTGAAGCCTTTCTAAATCCTAAATAAGATTTTTTTTTCAAAAAAAAAAGCTTAGAAACTCCCATTTTATTATTTTTGGTTAGATTTTTTAACAAAACATGGTCAAATTGACATGATTTTTTTAATATTATGTTAATTGTCATTTTTTTTCTACTTGGAACTCTAAATTTATTATTATGCTCTAGTGGATAGTATTTATATTTGATTTGAGAATAATACAAATTTTTGCCTAAATATTAGTCGCCTATTTAGAACTCATTCATACTTCTAATTAGTATTTGTCATATTTCAAGTGGGGTTCTACTATGAGAGGATGACATAGAATGCATCGTTTAAAAGTTTGAATCATATCAGAGTTCAGTTTATGACCGAAACATCACAAAATTAGCTAGCTCCAAAACCAAGATATGGTCTTTTAGATCCTCACAGTCGGCCTACCATCATGCAGGGTGAATCACCAATTTCAGACATAGGTTATACTGATACTTCTAAGCTTGAACATCCTTTTTCATCTGGATCATTAGAGAAAACACAGAATCAAGTTTCTCATTCTCAACAGACAGATAGAACTCAGTTGGACAAACAATATTTTGGTGATGGTGATAAGATCTACCCTAACCATGCTATACTGGAAGCTTCAAAGGAGAATGAACATTATATATGGGATCATGAGCCTTCTCGTGGGGATGCTAATTTTCCCAGGCATCATGGCACAAGCTCTGCTAATAGCAGTTCTATTGATAAGGCACAAAAGCATAATCTCAGAAAACAAATTCGGCCACTCTTATGTTTTCTAGAAAAGGGACCACCTTCTCAGCATGTTTCAGGACAACTTAATTATGTTTGGCATATATCTAGACAAGAAAGACATGAAAGCATACTGCCACTATTGTATGCTTCAAATGAGAAGAGGACAACGGTAACTTGATTCATTGATGGCAGAATTTGTAGGTTAACATGTTATCTTGTGCATATGATCAATAATCAATCTATAGTTTAAAAGTATGGTTAATTGCTTCTATGGCTATATTTAGTTAAAACTAATTGTTTAATCTTTTTTTATGGATTCTGAAGAGTTAAAGATATATAAATTCACACTTATGCATTATTCTTAGATGAAATCTAGAAATGCAAATTCTGCTTGATCAATAGTGACTAAGAAGGCAATTTTGTATGCCTGTTGAACTTCTAGCTTATATCTTGTAGCATCTTTCTAGGAGGAAGAGTTTCATGATCATGCTCATAATGCTTTTGTATTATGTAATCCAAGATATTAAAAAATTATGGGTTTATTGTGCCTTTTGGCTGAAAGATGGGTGTTCTTTCTTTTTGGTTATTGTTGTCTCCTTGTAACATTGCCCTTCATGATACTGCTATATTTTGAAATTCAAACAGTTTAATATTCAGAGTTTAGGTGTAAGTATATAAGTATTACTTTACATATATTTTATTTTGTCGTGGCAGCTTGCTGCATCTTAGACACAGTTATTTGGATAATGATTTACTACTAGCTAAATCTTTACACTTTCATTATTCTATTTGAAAAGTTTATTACAAACTTCATGCATAACAATGTAATAGCCCAAGCTGTTTTGTAAATAATTGCATGAAAAATGTGAATTTCCAAAAAGGTCTTACAGCATGTTCATCTCAATCACTTTACTTGTAACACCTATTAGCTTGTATGGTTTGGGCATGTTTGTACCACCAAATTTAAGATTTATAGTTAGGAATTAGGACATCTCTAAATTATATTGTACTAAGTTTAATATCTGGATTTTTGCCAGCTGTGGGTTGTTTTCTTGGTGAATGATGTTTTCCTGAATAGGTCTAGTTTGTTTACAACTTTGTGGAAATAAAAAGGTTCTTCTTTTATGGATAGTTGTCATCATGGATATTGAACTTTTCATTTGTCCTCTCCCTTTTGGACCCTAACATTGATTCTAAATTCAAATCTTAAAATTACAAAAGAGAGTTCTTATATCGAAGGCTTTACACTTTCAATATTTCTGTCCTCCATATGTTCTTTTTCCGGTTCTTTTTACCCCTATTCATATCTGCCTCCATTCCATTTGCTTACTTTATTTAGGGGTGAGAGAGTGTGATGCAAAGATGTCGAGATATGAGTGAATGTAAAACTTTTAAGCAAAGCAAGTAAGAAGGTTTTGCCTACAATGGAATTAAATTTAAATGATGGAGCTTTGACATCAGGATTAGCATCACAAAACACTAGTGGTATTTTATATGGATCCGACGTACTAAATGCTAGACCTGGTAGCACTATGCATTTGGATTGCTGTCACAGATGGTGTCTTCATCAAATGATGATGTGGCAAGGGAATATCTTGAGAAAGTTGCAGATCATCTGTTAGTAATTGCACAAGCTGGCACGTTGGTGAAATCTCACGTGTAGCCAAAGCTTGCTTGCTCAGTTTTTCAGATGTTCAATAAAATGGAGCCAACTATTCTCTTGAAGGTGTGTTGGAACTTCGTCGGTAGTTTATAGCACCTTATCTCATCTGGGTAACTAGTGCTATCTTCTGAAAAATTTTCTCTATTGCAAATTGTAGATCCTCAAGTGCATCAACAATTTGTCCATGGATCCAAATTGCTTAGAAAGCCTTCAACGTGCTGATGCAATCAAGTATTTGATTCCAAATCTTGAGCTTTCTAAGGATCTCGTCTCACGGATACATAGTGAAGTGTGTAATCTTAAGATTTTTTTTTCTTCATTTTTTTGTTCTCTTTGGTACAAGATTCATTACTTGCTGTGTCTAAATTAATTTGCTCATCTTTGGAAGGTCCTCAATGCATTATTCAACCTTTGCAAGATCAACAAGAAGGAGGCAGGAACAAGCAGTAGAAAATGGAATTATTCCACACTTGATGAATTTTATCACTTCAGATTCACCACTCAAACAATATGCATTGCCTCTGCTAGATATAGATCATGCTTCTCAAAACTCAAGGTAGCAGCTGCGAGCTGATGGAGGATTGGAGATGTACTTGAACCTGTTCAAGGATGACTCTTGGGCCAGTATGCTTTAGATTCAATTACAGTCTGCTTGGCGCATGATAATGGACAGATGGAACAAGCACTACTGAAGAAGGAATCAATTCAGAAATTAGTGAACTACTTCCAGAACTGTCTAAAGCAATACATCCGTGCACATTTTGGAGCCTTTTCTGAAGATAATTATGTAAGAGAATGGATTTTTTTCCCCCTAGTCTTTTCTGTTTGAATTGTCTCATGATGTCCAGGTTTCTAACCTTGAATAAGCAAATAAATATGCAGGAAATCACCTCAGATAAATTCAGCTATAGCTACCAATGGTTTGACGACATTACTAGTTGCAAGGCTTGAACATCAAGATGCTATCGCTTGCTTTAATCTTCTAAAACTAATTAAGGCAATTTTTTTAGCTTTTTTATTAAGTTAATATTGCAATCCAAATGATCTTTCAATCAGTTTTGCTAGAATAGCTGAGCCGTGAAATCAAGGAAAACCAATAGATGATGGCTTAATAACTGAAACATGAGAATATGTTTTTGCCTCTTATTCAGTTGTTTTTTTTTTTTTTGACGTTTATGAGCAATTGAGCATCATCCTTAGGGGATATAGATTATAAGAGGGGAATATTTAGTTCCATAGAGGATTTGGATTAGCCGACCCCGCCTATAAGGTTTGATTGTTGTTTGTATAGGGGAGATTATAAGTTAATGAAGCAATTTGATTAAGCCTATAAGTTAATGAAGCATATTGGTTGAATAAAGTATAGGGAGTCTCTACTAATAATTGCCAATAGCAGAAGTATAGGGCTATCCTCCCAATATGGGGATTGTGCTGCTCTCTCCAGCTGGACATTATTGGGATGTTATTGGACTTCTGGTAGTTATCATCCTTCCAACCAAGGGATCAAACTCCTTTCCTCGACTGGAACATTATTGGACTTCGGGTCTCCTAGTCTTATCTGTATTTTCAATATTATACTTTATTGATCTGCTCGGTCGGGACATTATTGGACTTTTGGTATTCTTAGTTTTCTGGTTATCATCCTCCCGACCAAGGGATCAAACTCTTTTCCCTGATCGGGGACGTTATTGGATTTCTGGTTTTCTTGGTTCATCCTCCCGACCAAGGGATCAAACTCCCTTCCCTGGTCGGGACATTATTTGACTTATGATATTTTTGGTTTTCTAGTTATCATCCTCCTGACCAAGGGATCGAACTCCTTTCCCCTGTCTCGGGACATTATTGGACTTTTGGTATTCTTGACTTTCTTATTATTATCCTTCCGATGTAGGGATTGAGCTCCTCTCCCTAGCCGGGACATTATTGATATGCTCTATTGGGATGTTATTGAACTTCTGGTATTTCTGGTTTTCTAATTTGATTCCAAGGGATCAAATTCCTTTTCTCGGTCGGGACATTATTGGACTTCTGGTATTTATAATTTTCTTATTATTATCTTGTGATATATAATGATTAAGCTCCTCCCATCGGTCGGGATGGATCGTATTCAAGTATTCTGGTATTCGTATTCTTAATAGTGGATTATTGGTATTCAGGCATTCTAGGCATTTTTCTTCTTATTTATCTTAATGGCCATGGGATCAAGCTCCTTTTCTCCTCGATCTAAATGAAATAGATATTCTGGTATTCTGCTATTCTTGGTTTTCTGGTTATCATCCTCTCGACCAAGGGATCAAACTCCTTTTCTCTTGTCGGGACATTATTGGAGGGTATTCTTGGCTTTCTCATTATTATCCTCCCAATATAGGGATTGTGCTGCTCTCTAGCTGGACATTATTGATTTGCTCTATTGGGATGTTATTGGACTTCTGGTAGTTATCATCCTTCCGACCAAGGGATCAAACTCCTTTCCTCGGTTGGGACATTATTGGACTTCTGGTATTTCTGATTTTCTTATTATTATCCTGATATAATGATTGAGCTCCTCCCATCGGTCGGGATGGATCATATTCAAGTATTTTGATATTCTTATTCTTAACAGTGGATTGTTGGTATTCAGACATTCTAGGCATTTTTCTTAATGGCCGTGGGATCAAGCTCTTTTTCTCAGTTGGATAATAATTCTAGTACATACAGATATTATTATTATTTTTCTCCCCGGTCCAAATGAAATGGATATTCTGGTATTCTGGACATTCTTATTCTTATTCTTAGCCGTAGGATCGAGTCCTTTCATCTCGGTCCAAATGAAATGGATATTCTAGTATTCTTAACATTTTTATTATTTTCATCACGACCAAGGATCTAGTTCCTCGCGCCGGTTAGCTCATATTTAATCTACCAAACTCATTGTTACCATTATTTTTGGGTCATTGAATCCTATAATTTTTTGTATTTATGCATTTTAAATTTACATCTTTCCTATTTGATGTTGATATTTTGTTTGTCCTCTTCTTAGTCACATGTTGTTAATAAATTTATATTCCCGAATTAATAATCATTGCCTTCAATAATAGCGTGAATTCGTTGACAATTAAGTAGGTTCTTAGCCTAGGTCCTACTTATGTTGTGTTGAAGTTTATAGAAAGTAAATTCTTATGCACTTGTTTGTATATATGTTCATGCTAACCAAAATTTATGATGTATGTGTTCTAGATATCCTAATGATGTATGGTGCATTTTCAACATCACGTCGATAAGTTGTTACCCAAATATTTTGTCGTTTTCTTTGGTTTTCAGTTGCTTCTTTTGCTATCTTTTATTTATATGTATGTGCTTTCTATTTGATTATGAGGATCTATCTAACTAGGTACATGTTTGTGCTAATTTCAATGAAACAATTTATAATCAGGAGTCAATTAAGTTCACTCTTGGCTATTTTGATTAAGCTTTGATCACTAATTGCTTATGTTAATAGTTTACTAATACAATATAGGTTTTGTTAGTCCTTGTTGCTCTTTTTGAAATGGATCATACGTTGATTGGTTTTTGATTATATGTTCAATCAATCATCTATTTGAACTTTTAAATGGCTCAACAAATGTATGCACATGATGCTTGGTGGATACATTCTAAATTTATTATTTTTTATACGAAGGAGAATTAGTGTTGCTATCTTAATTTTAGCAAGTAGCTTAATTGATTTGCAAATTATGTGTATGTATTGCATTGTTATACATGGCTAGCATGGTCTTAGTGAGAATTCATGTTGAAAAATGGTATTGGTTAGTTTTAATTGCATTATTTATTATTGTATGTATTTTGCGCTCTTTACGTAAGAGGGGAATATTTAGTTCCATAGAGGATTTAGGTTAGCCGACCCTGCCTATAAGGCTTGATTGTTATTGTATAGGAGATATAGATTATATGTTAATGAAGCAATTTGATTAAGCCGAAAAGCATGTCAACCTACAATATTCTATATTGGTTGAAGTATAGGGAGTCTCTACTAATAATTGTCTATAGCAGAATCTCTATTTATATGAGAATAGTAGCTCCAAACTATAGTATCTTATAATATATCACCATGAGGGATTGTATTTCTTATCTTATCTTATCAAAGGGATTAGCCGATCCCTTTTACTTCTAAGTTATTCCCTATCGGGATTGTTTTCTTATCTAGTATTCCCCAACAACGGGATTAGTTTCTCTGATTGTGTTGGTCTGCACCCTGAGCAGGATAATTTTATAATCTTATCCATATCTTATTAATATTCTCCTAGGGGATTGGTTCTCTGATCTTACTAATAGACCTCGGTAACATTAATTTTTCAGATTTTATTGGTTTTTTCACTTACTGTTTCCTGGTGTGATTGAAATTCTTATTCTATTAGACTTACTTGATATTGTCTAGTGATTTTGACTTTCTGATATCATCGACATATCCCCGGGCAAAGCTCTTTTTACAAATATCCCCAGCGGATTGGTTTTCTCATCTTATTGGTATTATATTCTCTGAAGAGACATTATTGGACTTTTGGTATTCTTGGTTTTATCATCCTCCCAACCAAGGGATCAAACTCCTTTCCCTAGTCGGGGATGTTATTGGACTTCGGGTATTCTTGGTTTTCTAGTTATCATCCTCCCGACCAAGGGATCAAACTCTTTTCCCCGGTCGGGACATTATTGGACTTCTGGTATTCTTGATTTTCTGGTTATCATCCTCTCAACCAAGGGATCGAACTCCTTTCCCCTGTCGGGACATTATTGGACTTTTGGCATTCTTGGCTTTCTCATTATTATCCTTCCGATATAGGGATTGGGCTCCTTTCCCTGGCTAGGACAGTATTGATATGCTCTATTGGGATGTTATTGCACTTCTGGTATTTATGATTTTCTAGTTTGATTTCTTATGACCAAGGGATCAAACTCCTTTTCTCGGTTGGGACATTATTGGACTTCTGGTATTTCTGATTTTCTTATTATTATCCTGATATAATGATTGAGCTCCTCCCATCGGTCGAGATGGATCATATTTAAGTATTCTGGTGGTATTCTTATTCTTAACAGTGGATTGTTGGTATTCAGGCATTCTAGGCATTTTTCTTCTTATTTATCTTAATGGACGTGAGATTAAGCTCCTTTTCTCAATTGGATTATAATTCTAGTACAATATTATTATTATTTTTCTCCCCGGTCCAAATGAAATGGATATTCTGGACATTCTTATTCTTATTCTTAGCCGCGAGATCGAGTCCTTTCATCTCGGTCCAAATGAAATGGATATTCTAGTATTCTTAACATTTTTATTATTTTCATCACGACCTAGGATCTAGTTCCTCTCGCCGGTTAGCTCATATTTAATCTACCAAACTCATTGTTATCATTATTTTTGGGTCATTGAATCCTATAATTTTTTGTATTTCTACATTTTAAATTTACATCTTTCCAATTTGATGTTGATATTTTGTTTGTCCTCTTCTTAGTCACATGTTATTAATAAATTTCTATTCCCGAATTAATAATCATTGCCTTCAATAATAGCGTGAATTCGCTGACAATTAAGTAGGTTCTTAGCCTTAGGTCCTACTTATGTTGTGTTGAAGTTTATAGAAAGTAAATTTTTATGCACTTGTTTGTTTATGTTCATGCTAACCAACATTTATGATGTAGGTGTTCTAGATATCCTAATGATGTATGGTGCATTTTCAACATCACGTTGATCAGTTGTTACCCAAATATTTTATCGTTTTCTTTGGTTTTCAGCTGCTTCTTTTGCTATCTTTTATTTATATGTATGTCCTTTCACATTAGATTATTACTTTAAAATTTATAATTCCTTAATATATTGTCATACTTTTGTTATTATATCTTTTTTTTCTATGTTTTATCACCCCTTCATTAATAATTACTAATAAGCTTATCAAAATTGATACACTTGGTTTAAGTAAAAGTGGTTCCATGGTTCCAATTTTACTGCTTTTAGAATATATATCTTTTTCATTGGAATTTATGCCGCATATAATCCCTTTGTTGGATTCCTTGTGAGAATTTAATTCTGTCGTCGCTTAATGGATTTATGTGATTGGATGATTGCTCCAGATAATCTTTTTTCATACCTTCTTGGCTTTCTTTGAGTGTTCAATTTGTTTCGTCTTCTTGTTCCTAGTAATTGACACTTGTTTTTTTTCTTCCTCAAGGAAGATTATTATGTTGGATGGATATGTATTGAGAGGACTATTGACTATATTAAGCTTTTTTCTTCCTAGCAACATGTATGCAAAGAGCATGGACAAAATCATCATCCTTTATGTGTTTTTGAATGTACTATTTTGATGCACTTCAAGTTCCTTATGATGATTTCCTTTATCATCATTGAATCTTGGTTTCTTTAGGGTTACTATTTTGTCTTTCCAATTCTTTTACCTAGATTTCTTGCTTCTCAACTGTTTCTACTTAGGAACTTTGACTATCTTTCCAATTAAACAACCTTTGTGATGTTTCGTATTGATCACTCGAGCACTCATATTTGATTTGTGGTTTGAAATAATGCTTATGATTTAACAATTAGTTTGATTGATATTAGGATTATAATTGAAAGGAATTTCTTGTATATTGTGTTACCAAAAATTTTGCCTTTTCTAGTAATAATTACTCAAATTTAATATTAATCTTATGAGTGAATGTAATGAACAAATTTTGATATTTAGTGCTATACCACTATTGTCTAAAGATCTATTGATATGTCATTGTTGTAGTATTTCAGTCATGAGAAATAATTCTTTGCTGTTTTAAATTCTAATCATATGAACATATATACAAGGTAAGTTAACTTCTATGATTCTAGTTTTATTTTTTGTTCTTTGTTTTTGGCCTATTGGTTCTTAGTTGTTATTTGAACTTTAAATGCCTTTCAGATCTTGTCAACGATATTCTGTTTGATGATATATGATATTTCATATTTTAGATATGTAATGCTTGGCGAGAAATTTTCTTTTGCCTATTTCTCTCTAGGAAAGTAAGTATTCGACGTTGTCTAACTTCAATCTTGATTTTTTTTGTTCCATATGCAGTTTTTTCTACCTTATGTTGCTGATAATTTCTTTTATTTTTCTAATTGTGATTTTGTTGATTCATGAAGAAATACTATTCAGGATTTTTCTTTTTGCAATGTGCTTAGTGTAGGATTATTTAGACAGTGTTGTGTTAAAGCCTTTGATAAAGCTCGAGCTGTTCTCTATGATGATTCTGATCCTGATGTAGTCGGAAAATGTGTTGTTTGTTTCATTTCTTTGATTTGTCAATGTTTTATTATTTAATCTAATTATTGATTGTCTTGATATTTTCTATCATAGGTTAAAGATCTTAAAGGAATTTCAGTTGACCTATTGGTTCTAGGCATGATGGTTAATGCTCGAGTGATTTCTGTTCTTGAGAATGGGATAATGCCATCATTTCTTACATACTTCACTAGATGTGTATGGCTTTTCAATTTTTTCATTGCTTATATTTTTTTTTGAAGGTGCAAGGCTTTGAATTGAATAAGATGCATTCACCTACTACTTATAATCTAATGCTTTTTGATAGGTTGATATGTTCTATTTAGAGAATGCTTTCCAAACTAGAACAAGAAAAGACATTTATGCTCAGAACAAAAAGGTATTACATTCTCATTGCCAATGAGTTAGTTGTTATCTTGTAAATAACCATGCTTTCTAATTCTTTTTTTTGACACATGAGCTACACTAAATAGTGTATGCAGTCGACACATGATCTACACTAAATAGTGAATGCAGTAGTTGAAATGGCAGCCCTTGCGTGTGCTCAGGCGGTATTGCCAATGCAACAGTAGCTTTTGTAATTGGGTTCCATCCTTTGAACTCTTGAATTTCTGATTGTTGAAACTGTTTCTCAGATTCTTTTTCTTCCATGCCAGAGAATGTATCAGTCACTAGGCGTCCTGCAGTTGTTGCAGTTGTATCAGAATGCTTTTATAGGATCAGCTCTAGCTTTATTTAAAAGTTCCTTTCCGTTGTGATGACTTGCCTTGAGTATATGTGGAACCTTTCTTAGAATCTGATTCAGGTAGCTATATTTCCTCATTTGATACTGCCAGAGGTTGGGATAGTTCGAAATTGTTACTGTCCCAGGCGGACACATGTCCTTCTGGTTCTGACCATCTGTGCACACCAGGGTCCGTAGGTCATTCTCCCCAATATCTTCTATGTTGTAGTGAAATGTTGATGTTGCAGTCATTATCTGTTTGCTGTTGTGCAAGTGGCTGACTATTCTGTCCGGCTGTTCCCACTATCACAGGACTTGTGTTGTCTCATCACTGGCCTCATCAGCAGCACTTCCAGGTCTCATCAGTGGGCCACATGGTGTCCCAGTTGCCGGCAAGCAGTGCAAAGCTTCAATATAGATTCAAAATGCAGCTGTAAATCCACTTCACTCCCATCTGGTAAGGTTGTTTCATTGTGGTTGGTAGATCAATTACTTATTGCTATGAAAGGAGGTAATCATTTTTGAATTGGAAATTCTTTTTATTACAACCAATTTACCTTTTAATTTTTTATTTCATATAGGAATTTTTGTTCTTTTATCTATTGAAATGGGTTGTGCAAAATTAATTGATTTTTTTAGTGTTTGGAATTTTTGTTCTTTTTTCATTACCTTGGTAATTGTAGTTGTCAATCGTAGAATTGATGGATTGAAAGCACATGATAAATGCCAAATATGATAAATGTTTCATCAATGATAACTCAAAGAACAAAGCTTTTCTTAACTTTATGCTAAAATTTGGCCACTAGATTGGATCCATTCTCATGCCCTTGACATTAAGTCTTGTAAATCATCACATATGTTATGTTGCCTCTTCAACTCATGACATCCAGTCTTGTAAATTTTTCACATATGTTATGTTGCCTCTTTTGTCCTTTTGTTTTTTTTTTCCGACTTTGTAGTTTTTGCTTTATATTCTGTTATTGATATTTCAACAATGTGAAGTATTTAGAGAACTTTTTATTTTTGAGTTCTAAAAATTGTTCCAAGTTGCTCGAGATTGAAAGCCAGAATGTCCAAGGTTGGTTGATTTTGTTTCTTTTTCCCCTCCAATCATTTGAAATGCTATAATTAGTATGTTTCCATGAAGTGTTCATCATGAGTTTTTTTTTGAAGTTTCGAAGATTGGACTGCAATATCTGTCAAGGTTTAAAATTTCGACCCGTGTCGAGGTTTCAGTTCTGGACTGGAACGATTTGGCTTCGGTACCGTATCATGCCATGCCGATATAGTTTCGATATTTTTTAAATATAAAATATATTAATTTAAAACTAAAATATTTAACATAAATATTTTTAAAAAATAAATAAGATAAAAAATAATCTTTTAAAAAAGGAAAAGATATGAAAATAGATAAATAAATAAATAAAAATTTTATTATAAATTTTAAATTAAAATAAATGAAATATAAAATTAATTAGATAATTTTATTTGGGTTTAATAAAGTCTCTTTAGATTATATCAATCATAGCCATGAGTTGATTAAAATAATTAACCTAAGTTTAATTAAAAAAATCTGAAATCTGACACCACTCGCGAGCCCGCTCGACTTCGGCACTGTCGCGGGATTGCGCGACCAGCCATGGCCGCGTGGATTGCATGACTCCTTCGGCACGACCACGTTGGCCATGCAATCCATCTACAGTGACCGCAGGGTCACTTCCGCGCCGGCAACGGAAGGGTTATGCGACCTCTCCGCTATTGTTGCAAGGTTGAGCGACCCTTTTGCTGTGACCATAGGGTCGTGCAACACGTCGCACCTATCGTGGATCTGGTGTTGGGGTCATGCCGGTGCCGGTTGCCGAGCGGAACGAGATGTTTCACTGGTTTCGACCGTTTCGGCACAGCACTTTAAACCATGATATATGTATACCATATGTGTGATCATTAATGAATGACTTAAGAATCATGCTCTTGTTTCTTGAAACTCAAAAGAAGAGGTACGATTTGATTTTTCTAGGTAAAAGTTGTTTTTGACAAGCTTCTTCTTTCTTCTTTTGGTTCTTTTAATGTTTGAAGGTCAGATTTTGGTGTTCATTCTCTCCCCTTTGGATGTTGTTGTTAGAATATTTCTCCCTTTTCTTTTAGAGCTAACTACTTTTGTCCTACTTTTTATTGGAGTAATTCAATGTCATAAATTGATTGCAATAGATAACTCATTAGTCATTATATAGGTTTCTTAGTTTTGTTGCTTGATATGACATTTTATGGGCACTTTGATAGCTCATTCATACGACTGCTTGCTACTACCATGCTTAGTGGGAAGAAACTTGCCCAAGCATTGCTGAGTTTGTGAGGCAACTGCATGAGAAAGTTTGATTGCATATTGAAAAGAGAACTGAACAATATGTTGCGCAAGCCAACAACGGACGAAAGCAAGTAATCTTTGAACCCGTAGATTGGGTTTGAGTTCATATGAGTTAAGAAAGATTCCCTACTAAACGTCGTACTAAGTTGCATCCACAAGGCGATTGTCCATTTCAAGTCATTGCTCGAATCAATGATAATGCATACAAGCTTGACTTACCAGGTGAGTATAATGTGAGTGCTACATTTAATGTTTCTGATCTTTCTCCCTTTGATGTAGGTGATCAAGATTCGAGGACGAATCCTTTTGGGGAAAGAGGGAATGATGGTGTCAAAGAAAGAGAGCAACAAGCTAACGATATGGATCATGGTCAACCCACTCTAGATATTAATGATGATCCATTATGCATCAATGGAGACCCAATTACAAGGGCTAAGGCTAGAAAGATGAAGGAAGCACTTCATATACTAATTGAAGATGTAAAGGTCAAAGCTACCATTGAAGAAGATTTGACTAAGAGCAACTCATTCGGCATAGTCAACCTAATTCAAGCCTTAGATGAGCTTAATTAGCACTTAAGTCTCATGTCTATGTAGTAGGGATATGTAGGCTCAATTTCTAATTTTATTTGGGTTGTAATAAAGCCATAAGCTTATAATGGCTAAGTAGTCTGCATAAGCCTTTATTAAATGAGCTTTCTTTTGGCCATTTAGGGTTTTTTGGTCACCTTATAGCTATAAATAAAGGGGATGACACCCACATATATATCTTTGACATATTTTTCAATCTAAAGCACGGTGAGGCTCTCGCTTGTTGGTTCTTCATTGAACTTGAACTTATCAAGGCATCTCCTTGTGGCGTTCAAAGACTTATCAACCTCAATCCCAAGGTTGTGGCGTCTTCCATCTCCTATACCAAGGTTCGTGCTTTTCTAAGCATTGGGTCGAGGTTTCTTTCATCCATCTTATCGTCTTAGACCTTCCTTCTTTCTATTTTTAATTCGTTGTGGATTTTTGAGATATCTTTCTCGTTGGATTCACATCAAGAAAGAAGAGAATACTCTTGTGTCCGAATTCAACAAAAAAACAAAAGAGGTGGCTCACGTAACTCTTATCCATGGGAGAATAAGAGGGCTCTTAATTTTTTTTCAACAAAAAAACAACAAAATTTATTTTCGTTTTTTTTCATTACACGTTGAAATGAAAATTCTATTTTACTTTTCATATTTTTTTTAAATTTTATTTTCTTCTCATGTCATCTTGAGTTTTCAAGGCTCATTATCTCTTCCATTTTAGTCTATTAGATTTTTAGAACTTGTTTAGAATCTAATAATGCAAATCCATTATAATCATATCAATGATCTAATATCGTTAACACGATAAACATACTTCCTCGCTATTACAATAATATAAATCTAATTTATAGACTTTGTGTGAAACTCTTCAACTCTCCTTGTTTCCATTGATTGAAAATCACTTTAACATTTGATCATATCAAACTTTATTTGTCTATTTGATCACATCGAACATTATTTGTAAAATACCGAAAATAGACGAATATTAATAAGGGAATTTTCTGAAATTTTTGAAAACTTTTTCGGGAATTTTTCGAAGCTCGTACGGACGAGTTAATGGGGATAAAAACGGGACTCGGGAAAAGCCTGTTTAGGCTACCCATTTAAGTGAGGAAATGATAATTTAAATATTTCCTTTTCTTTTCTTTTATTTCTTGTATTCTTTTTTCTCCGTTTCTTTCTCTCCCGTGCGTGCCCGACACTGCCTTCTCCCTTGCCCTAACCGGCGGCGGTTCTCTCCTCCCTCACGTATAAGCCTCGGCCAAGTTCTCTTTTGCCTCTCCTCTGCCCGATGCCGACCATCTCTTCCTTCTTCCTCCACGAGCCCTAAATTTCCTTTTTTTCTCGGCCACTTTGCCGAGTGACAGTGTTGATCGCCGCTACTGCCGAGCCCCGATCTCCTCTGTGCTGAGCCCTCGCGACTTCATCGCAAGTCGACGCCACTGTTGAGCTTGTGTCTTGATTTCCCTTCTACTTCACTCTCCTCTGCTGGCACGAGCCACTTGTGGAGCGATCTCGACGTTGTAGCTGCGCCGACACAATTTCTCCATCGACCGTGCCTTAGATCCCTTCAATTGACCTCCGGTAACCTCTATCTGTGCCCTATGTCTCTTCAATTGACCGCCGGCAATTGCTATCTGTGCCCTAATCCGATCCAATGAGGTGGTTGGTCTTGGCCGAGACCAACAATGCGGGAAGCCGACTACGACTGAAAGATAGCTTGGTTCTGTACCCCTTGCGCGGCTGAGCTGTTAGCCTGAGATCCATTGCCCTTCAAGTTTGGAGAAGAGGATAACCATCGATGATACTCTCCTCGTCAGTTCTGAAGTGGAGGGTTCTTTCTTCCTTGCAATCGCATCTGGATCTCTTCACCAAGTAATGTTGGATCAGATTAAGGTAAGGTCTGTTTAGTACTTAAACAATAGAGGATTTGTTCTGTTGTTATATTAGATTGATTCTTGGAAGGAATTGAATCTTTGCTAGGGTTGATTTCAACAGAACAATGTTTGGTTGAGAGATAGGCATCTGATCGCTGTTCGCACATTAGGGTAAGTGTGTTTCTTCCGATCTGTTTTGTTAGGAATTGAACCCTAAGCTTTGGATTAGGGGTAGTTAATTGTGATTAACTATTTAATTAGGGTTCTTGAAGGAAAATAGTTTTGGTTTAACTATTTGAGTTATAATTAAACTTAGCTAAATTGTACGATTTATTACAGGACATTGATACGAGACGAGTATCTCGATTACCGGATTGGACCTTTCTTTTGGAGGCGGGTACTTTTGACTTTATGTCGTTTGATATACATAGTAGTGAATTTAACAAATTACATTAATTATGTTCCTCATTCTGTTTCGGTTAATCACTACCCAAGAACTTGTTACATGCTTGATTGATTGCTTGGTTTGCATCTCATGTATACTTTACCTGTTTATACATGCTTGTAGGGGTAGTGATATACCATGTTTCACCATGTTCTGGACCTAGATTGTATACGCTATCTGATCTGCGTACCGTTGTTTTGATTCATTGACTTATGGTGCACTTTCTATATATATACATGGTTTAGCACAGGATATTTTGTGGTTAGTGTCATGCACCATTTGCATGATTGCATGCTGTGCGATAGTCCGCTCCATTATTGTTGAGCACATCGCCAGTTACATGGATCTGCACACACCACCACTCATGGGTTAGTGGTCGATTCAGGCAGAGTGTGTTGCAGCAGGGACTTTGTTTGGCTCCGTTGGTCCGCTCATGGGTAGTGTGACACAATATGTTAGCCGGCAGGGATTCCTCCCCGTCATCGTGTACCGGGAGTTGAGAGCATTGCGCTCCCCCATTTATGATTTGGGGTAGGAGGATAGGTGTACTCTGACAGCATCCCGTCCACTCGGTCACTCATCAGGAGCAGTGACGACAGAGTGCATGGTTGTCACAGCCCTACCCACTCGGCCTCACTATTGTGTGTGAGATGATCGACTGGCGTCAGGGGTGACCAGGACACATCATTGGCATTATATGCATGATGCATTTATTGCTTGTGTTTGTGTTTGCTGCATTTATGTGTTGCATATTGTTTGGATACCTATGTTTGACATGCATACATGATTTCTATACCACTCGGACTGTTTGTCCTTATACCCAGGTCCTGGTTAGTACAGTTTCTCTCCTGTTTACTTCAGTTGCATTTATTTATCTTCTTATATCAGGAAACTGTACGCATGATTAGTGCTTGGTGTTATTTCCCTACTTTGCATATCAGTTGTACCTGCTGAGTGTTGGACTCACCCCGCCTCCATTGTTGTTATTTTTTCAGGTTGATGCTGTCAGGAGAGAGTTCCAGTTGCTAGTCCCTGCAGACCTCGAGGATATTATTGGTCTTTCGGTTTTCTTACATAGACTATGCTAAATTTGTTTTGTTTGATGGTATGGATATGGTATGGGTTTTGTGATGTCTATGGATTTGGTTTGGTTTTGCTTTTACTACATGCCTGCCTAGACGACAGAAGAGGTAAATTGATCTTATCGTCGGATTTGTGTTTTATGAGTGTAGTTGAGTAGGGTGGATTTTGAGTCTTCTTATCATTGCTTATTAAACAGCGTGGAATATTTGTGTGTTGTATTTTATTTATGTTATTATTCCAGCCGCATGTGGCTGAGGTATATGGAGATGTAGAAAGTTTCAGATTGTCCGTCGTATAGGAGAGATGCTGCCGAAATTTCTTCGAACAGGGACTCCTCCGGGGCGTGACATTATTCGTCAAATTCAACTACTTGAATTTTACTTTATCAATGGGAAATAGGGAAACCAATACTTGTGTGACCCTCAATGGTTCAGGGATATAGTTAGCCGTGAGTTCGTAACTTTTTATGATTCAGAACTATACTTGTCCTTTATTTGGGCATACATTTAATAGCCTCATCCTATGATTAACTCTTTAATTATAGGGCGTCAGAACTAATTCTGATTAACACCCAATGAATCATGGTAAGAGCCTCTAGCAGCACTGCCACATGATTTTCTAGGTATCATTGAATAGTGCCTACAAAAACCAGTCGATTATGGCTAATGTATAGTTCGGTTCCTTCATCTCATATATCCCGATCAAATTTATAACCATTGGTACATCAAGGATTGTATATTGATTCAACAACCATATAATATATCTTATAGTGATATCATATGTGTAACTAGAAAACACCTTTCCTAAAGTATATTTGACAGCTCTGATCAAAGACTTTGTACACTATAAAATGATATATTACATAGGATATACACACTTGTGGGTTTGTAGTGAATCCTCGACTGCAATACAATAACTCTTATATATTTCGTTACTACACCCAATCTCACCACCTGATGACTCTAATATAGTCGGTAAATGAGTTAAAGTGTAGCCCCATCATATAGAGTCTTAGTGTTGTCCCAAGTAAAGACTACTAGTGTACAATCATAACCAAAGACTTATCTACTCGATAAATGATAACCACTTCAAAAGTCTGTGTGAGGGATGTTCGATGAACTCATCGTATGATCACCCATCTGTATATTTGAACATCTCTATGTTCTTACCAATGAAACATGGTACACTACATCACAGATGCTAGTCTTTAGGTCAAGCAGCCTTTTATCCTTGTTTATTAAACAACCCAATTGACTAGGAATAAATTTAGAATATATAGTGAATATTGATGTATTTCATGATGATCATCACATCACACTATAGTATATTCAAGGATAAAGTAAATGCATCTAGCATGGGTACAAAGATAAAGTAAATGTCAAACTGAATATATTAAAATAAAGGTTACTTATTTATAAGAGTCAATAAAGCCCTAGCCAATAGTTGGCTTTGCAAGACACCTACTCTAACAAACTGTCATGCCCTGAGGGTATACTTGTCTGCTAAATCGAACGGTACCCCCTAATTGTCGGTTGCTACTCGGAAAGCCTAACGGTTCCACTGTACAAAAATTTTGTATAAAGGTCTGAACCTTTTCCTAGCTACCATGTGTTCTTTTAAATTAAACTTGGATCGCCTGCGGAACTTAACACGTTTGATCCTAAGTTTAACTTATTTGTTCTTTTAGGTTTAGACTTGGATCTCCTGCAGAACTTAACACGTTCGATCCAAATCACCTAGGTCACGAAGACAATTAAACATCTATTTCCAAAATTGGCTTCCAGTACTGCATGGCGAGGCACTTGGCCTTCTTGGATATGGGAGCAACCACCACCGACTAGACAAAGCCTTTTAAGGAAATTAAATATTTAACCTTCCCATAGTAACCCTAGGTTAACCACTAAGAACAATCAAATCACAAGAAAAAGAAAAATAAAAGAACACAACATCGAATACTAATTCGAAAAACTAGAATCGCATGCCTCTTGTATTTGGTATTTTTACAAAGAAACAAAACTAACATGATGCGGAAAACAATTACTAGTTATACCTTTCTTTGTAGATAATGACCTCTTGATCTTCTACCATATTCCTCTTCTAATCTCGGACGTTGTGTGAGCAACGATCTTCCGAGACGAGAACCACCAAGGCACCTTCTTCTTCCTTCCTTCAAGTTTCGGCCAAGCACAAAAGCTTCCAAAAGATGAAGAATTTTTCCATCAACCAAGCTCCAAGGGATGCAAGCTTCCTCTCCTTCTTCTCCAAGCTAGAACCAGCCACCGATTAAGACTCCAAGAGCATGAAAGGTTCGGCCACAAAGATGGAGAGAAGAGAAAAGGAAGAGGTCGGCCACACCAAGGAAGAAAAGAGGGAGAAATAGAATAGAGTTGTGTCTCTTGAAGGCACCCCAACCCCCCTCTTTTATAATCCTTGGTCTTAGCAAATAAGAAAATTTAATTACAATAAAATTTCCTTAACTTTCTTTGATAATAGCTATTTAGGAAAAATTAATTTAATCTCCTTTAAATCCATGCTATGGCCGGCTCTATCAAGATCCTCCAAATAAGGCAAGTTTCAATCAACAAATTAAAACTTCCTTATTTGTTTCCCAAAATTTTAAAAATAAAATTTCAATTTAATAATACCTTCATGGTTGATGTTATAAAAGGAAATTTTTATAATTTTAAAATTTATCTTTTTAACATGTGGATGATTTACAAATAAGAAAAGATTTTACCAAAAATTAAAATCAACCTTTTAATCTACAAATAAGGAAAGAGATTTAACTCTTTTCTTAATCTTTTGTAGAATCTTATAAAAGGAAATATTTTAATTTTTAAACACTCTTTTAAATCATGTATTCCACATAAGAAAAAAATTAAAAAATTAAAATTCCTTTTCTAATTTTAATGGTCGGCCACCCCTAGCTTGAACCCATGCTAGGGCCGACCACAATCAAGCCCATCTAAACATGGTTTGGACGGCCCCTTGCTTGGGCTCCAAGCAAGGCTTGGCCGACCTCTTTTAGATGGGTATGAAGGTGGGTATAGGTGGGTATAGTACTCTATAATTAAGAGGCTACGATATGGACCGAAAGGAGGAATTGGTTTTGGTCTCCCGATAAAATTAAGCATCCCGTGTTCGCCCTGAACACACAACTTAATTTTATCAATAATAATTCATTCCACTAGAGAACTATTATTGAACTACCGCACCAATCCCAAATTATATTTTGGGCTCCTTCTTATTATGAGTGTGTTAGTCTCCCTGTATTTAAGATAATGAATGTCCACTAATTAAATGAGTTACTGACAACTCACTTAATTAATATCTTAGTCCAAGAGTAGTATCACTCAATCTTATCATCATGTCGGACTAAGTCCACCTGCAGGGTTTAACATGACAATCCTTATGAGCTCCTCTTGGGGGCATTCTCAACCTATATTACTAGGACGCAGTTTCCTTCTATAATCAACAATACACACTATAAGTGATATCATTTTCTAACTTATCGGGCTTATTGATTTATCGAACTAAATCTCACCCATTGATAAATTAAAGAAATAAATATCAAATATATGTGCTTGTTATTATATTAGGATTAAGAGCACACACTTCCATAATAACTGAGGTCTTTGTTCCTTTATAAAGTCAATATAAAAAGAAACGACCTCTAATGGTCCTACTCAATACACTCTAAGTGTACTAGTGTAATTATATAGTTAAGATAAACTAATACCTAATTATACTACTACCTTCCAATGGTTTGTTCCTTTCCATCTTGGTCGTGAGCTACTGTTTATAATTTATAAGGTACTGATAACATTATCTTCTGTATGTGACACCACACATTATGTTATCTATAATATAAATTAATTGAACAACTACACTTAACAAATAAATGTAGATAATTTGACCAAATGTGATTCTTTATTCAAAATAAATGTTTACAAAAGCTTAGGCTTTCAGTATACACTCTAACACTAGTGACAATATAGGAAATACGATATTGAACCAATTCAAACCAACATAAAACACAAATGTAATATAACAACACCAAGTCACAAATGACAATGCGTGTATGTATGCATAAACATGTGATCACACTAACTAACAAGCTAAAACCAACACTCAAATATATGATACAGAAAGAAAAATTGTAAATACATGCAGTGGAATATAACACAAATAACTTGAATAGAACCTTTGAGCAACATGACACATCCTCTACCTACTAACCTAGAAATAGAGGAAAAATAAGGGATAGTGAGTAAAACAACTCAGTGGATAGAAGAAAATATTGCATGAATAATATACTGACAGGAGATTAAAGGATGCAGTCTCAAATAAAGTACTTACTAATCAACGTAAGTGTCCCAACATAATCACCTACTAACTAAAAACATAACCAATAACATAACACTACACTAACCTGCTCAACCAAATATAACCAACAATTGGGAGTGCATACCATACATCCAAAACCACCTGCATAAACTCAGCACATAACAAGCACATTACCAACATATAACCAAATCCTGACTGCACACAACAGCATGCTACCACGAATGGATCTCGTGGGCAGCCAGGGTATCTACTATCTGCGGACAACAATACACGCTATCACCATTTGGTCTAGTGAGCAGATAGGGCGAGGCAGCTATCTAGCTCCTTAGCTACTAACTGCGGGTGACAATACACGCTACCACTACCTTGTCCAGTGGGCAATCAGAGAACATGAATGTCACTGTTTGCGGGTGGACAATACACGCTATCACTACATGGTCTAGTGGGCAAACAAGACATGTAGCTATCTAGCTATGGACTGCTGGCGACAATACACGCTACTACTATCTGGTCTAGTGGGCAGTCCTATGTATCCTAATCGTTGACGACTCTCTCAACCACAAATGAGAGACAATAATCGATAGGATATATCAACGATCACTAATGACTCTCTCAACCATGAATAAGAGACAATGGTCGTTAGCATATACCAACGGTCGATAAGCAGAAAATGAATAGTCACATCCAATATAACACTCTATAGCCACACCTTGGTCTAATCCCACTAGCGTATAGTCATAGGCCTAAATAACAAGAGTCTAGTAGGATACTCAATATCTTATTCTACAGTATGAAATAACAAATAAAGGTTTAACAAAATGCTCGATATCCTACACTTCCATATGATCATCCTAACAATAAGTACAAACTCAAATCATCTATCAAGGAGTCTAGCAAAGTATCCAACGTCCTACACTATAGTATGTTAATATCGTGCATACATATAAACACAATCATGAATAACAAACATAACAGTATAGCTATCAACAGTAGGTCAACATATAAGGATAAATAATAAGGTATTAAACTCAGGAGTAATATAGGATAGATTTAAGGTAAACGAGTAACTGCGACCTCATCAAAACATGATAGTAAATAATCATGTAATATGATCAAAACTACCCACCTCATTGTAGATTGTCCTACTTCAAGTCCAAGGTCTGTCTCGAGCTTGAATTCTACAAGTATATGATACAAAGTCGATCTAAGGATCTACAAATCATTTAATCAATCTATTGATTATATTACTTCATTAATACTTAACTCTTGATCATCTAATTAATTTATCTAAATTAATTATGAATACTAATTAATCTCTAATTCATTAATCAATCTAATAGTGATCTTATTTATCCACTTATTCATAAATAATATTGTGATTGAACTATCAATTAATTAATAAATCTGTTAATTAATTAACTCATAGTTAAAACTAATTAACTTACTAATTAAACATCAATTAATAACCTATTAACTAATATTAATTCGCCTATTAATAAATAAATCTCCAATTACATAATAATCCAAAACCTAATCATCCCTACGTTAATCTCAATTAATTGAATATCATTTAATTAATTAACTAAATTTTATTAATTAACTAATCTAATTAAATCATGTAAAGCTTAATTCAACGACTTTTCCTTTACTATTTATCGTTTTCGTCATTGACGGTGACTCCCGGCGATAGATTGTTGTTGCTGTGGTATGAAACAATGACAGCAATAAATGTTTCACCGGTACGAGGCAGCGATAGTTCAGAACCACCTGATAGTCGGCTGGGGCTGGAGTTGCTCGTGGCGACTATTCGATGGCCCAACATCAACGACGATGGCGGTGGTGAGGTACAATAGCAGGGAAGAGCAGCGGCGGCGGTGGCCTGCGGCCAGATGACGCTATGGCAGCATCGCGCATGGTGGCATGGCAACTATGCGCATGCGAGATGGGAGGACAAGAGGTGGGGCTGGTGTCGGCTGCTCGTAAGGACAAAGGCTAGCGATGGTGGCTGATTGCTAGCTGTTTATCGTGCGCGGCAGCGAACAACGCATGTGCACAAGAGAAAACGGTGGAGGAGCAGCATCCTACGGTCGGGGAAGGACATGGACAGGGCACCAACATTCGCCGGTCACGTGGGAAGGGAAGCAACACCAGCTTTGGGCGGAGGGTGCGCCGACGGTCGACGCGCAGGCAGCGAGCAGCGCGTTCGCGTCGCACGTCGGTGTGTCGCGTGAAGAGATGAACCGTAGTCGTCGCTACTGTTAACGTGAACTTAGGTTTTGTAATCTAAGTTTAGGTTAATTATGATTATCAACTCTTCTTTAACTAGGCTATTTCTAAACATACTTATAATTCTATCCGTTTATCTCATAAAATCTAAAATGATTTTTTTTTAAATCAGAAAAAAATTCTAATAAATATTATAAATTCATACCAACTTAATTCCTAATAAATTATTCACTAAAATAATTTAATTAAGTCAAATTTTAATTATTTACATCTTTATTTACATTTTTGACATATTACACAAACTCCCGCTTACCCTAATGCCAACTACTCACTAGTTTCAAACCCATCAGTTCACGATATTTTTCAAAAGATAGTCCTGACAAGGGCTTTGTAAGTGGATCAGTAAGATTATCTACAGAGGGAACTTTTTCAACTATAATGTCACCTCTTCCCATAATCTCTCGAATGATGTAGAACTTGCCCCTGGGGCTATGATGCAGCGGAAGGACATCCAGGTTGTCACTTAAGCACATGAGAGTTCTTTTGATGGACAATCCACTAATCAATCCAGAAATTACAAGTAGAATAATTAAAGTACAATTGAAAATATGTCGAAAAACTAGAATAAGGAATTTCGGGCTTCCGGTTGTCGAAGTAGCGTTATGACTTCGTCGGAACGTCTTTTGAGCAGCGCATAGTAGAAAAAGTGCAAAGATCAAGTGTTATTTGGCATCTGCTCAGACCAGCCTTATATAAGGTTGTTGAAGGCACCTTTAGCCTCCATGGAAGGCGCCTCCAGCTTGAATTCCATCACCGCAGATTCGATCGTCGATAGAATCCACTTTCTGCGAATTCTATCTATCCGAAGGCACCTTCAAGGTCCATGGAAGACGCCTTGAACACTGTTCACCTAAGGCTATTTTGTGCTTTCCACTTCCTTATTAGTCAAAAATACCAAACATGTTAGCTAGAGCCCTAGAGCCAATCATTTGATGATTGTATTATGGACTTGTTGTATCATATTCTATATAAATAAAGGCATTTGGTTTTTGGTTATTATACTTACTTGTATTTGTGCCAAATAAACTAAGTATAATAACGTCCTTGAGTAGAAGGTTCTTACCTATATCAATTGGTTAGCTGAACCGATAGTGAGATGATATAGGGAGCACTACTCTTAATCATTCCTAGTCGAGTATTAACATTCAGGGACAATGTTAATGCAATAAGACTAGCATGTAGGTCAACTCGATGACTTGATCTCACAAGTCATGGATATAGAGATATCAAGTTGACACATGGGTATGCATTAGAGAATGTATACTGAATGACCCGCCATGAGAAAGTATCATGGATCGTTATATGAGTGTCATATACTTTCTCATGTGGCTATTAGTATGACTACTAGTCCTTGACTTGAAATCACCATGGATCCCTACATAAGGAGTTATGTACTTTGGTTTCGTCAAACGTCACCCGTAACTGGGTGGACTATAAAGGCGATTACTGGGTATGTAATTAATTATGCAGAGGGATGTGAGTGATGTAGATGGGATCTATCCCTCCTATATGACGGGAGAGACATCGGTATTCTTGATAGAGTGAGACCACGAAGTGCATGGCCATGCCCAAATGAGTCAATATGAGATATTGAGCTCATTTGTTTTAGTGAGTCTACTTGGAGTTCAAGATTTAGATTGATTAGAGGATGACACGGTCTATGCCTCACATTGATCAATCTAGATGTCTAGGATAGAAGGACACTTGTCATATATTGTGAGGAGTCACAATTAGTAGTCACAAGGTGATGTTGGATCTCAACATTCTTGTAACTTGGGTAGTAATGATGTATTGCTAGATACCGCCCATTACTTATGCTTCTAAATAAGTTTAGGGGCATTGCGAACGTTACAAGAACCTATTGGGTCACACACAAAGAACAAGTGGATGGAGATTAGGTTCATATGATGAACCAAGAGGATTAGATTCATTTGATGAATCAAATTGGATTAAGAGTAATCCTAATTGGACTAATTGAGTTGGACTCAAGTTGATTCATGTGTTCAATGAGTCTAATTTAGATTATGACTCATTGAATCAATTTAATTAAATGAATTAGATTCATTATATTAAATTGCCTTGAATTAAATGGTTGGATTAGATCAACCATGAGAGAGATTAAGTCAAGTTTGACTTGACTTGAGAGGAAGAGGAAGAGTCAAGTTTGACTTAACTTTATGCCACATCATATGTGTGACTTGGCATTAAGTGGCCAATGATGATATGTCACATCATCATAGTTAATACATGATTGTGCCACCTAATGGAAGTTACATCTTCTCTTGGACTTAATGTGGCCGGCCACATTAATGAGAGGAGTTACTCTTGATGTGGTCGGCCACTCAAAATGAATGGGATGCATTATTTTTCATTCAAGGCTAATTGCATCTTCTTCTTCCTCAAGTTTTCCTCAAGCTCTCCCTCTCCTCTTCTCTTGGCCGAAAGTTTTCAAGCAAGAAAGAAGGTGAATGAGTTTGAGTTTCATGAAGAAAAGGTAGAGTGATTGTCATATAGAAGAAGAAGAAGAGTGTTCATAAGATCCATTCTATTTCTCTTCTCTATCCTTTTCTTTTCATTCCCATCCGAGAGCCCTAGAAAGTGCTAGCACACTTGTGGTGCTCTCTTCTCCATCCTTGTGTGTTAGAGAACACATCTTGTTCGTGTGGATACTTCTAGAGGATTGTCTACGTTGACAATCTTGAGATCCGGCGTACCTTGGACTTGCAGGATTGCGAAGGGCTTCGCTTCAAAGGTATAACCTTTTTCCCTTGTAGATCTAGGTAAACTCGTACTCGTAGTTTTTGAAAAAATTTTCTTTGCACGGATCCGTTGGCTAGGGAGTTTCGGGGTTTCCGCGACGCGAAAAAGTAATTTTTACGGCCCGAAAAACCTAACAGTGGTATCAGAGCCATGTGCGAAGACGAATACGAGTTTATTTTGGTTTTTATGAAAAATAAACATTCAGTGAATTTCTGTAATTTTAAGTTTTTAATGGTTTTTATGAGTATTTTTCTCGTAGAAGCGAAGCACAAGTGTTTCGACACTTGTAGGCTTCGACTACCGAGAAGAATTTTCCAAAACGGCAAAGTTTCATCCCAAAACTTTTTGGGACAGCGGGCTAAGGCGCTCTTGGATCACAAAGGAACCCTCGCAATGGTTAGATCGCGGGTAGGGGTGCTGCCCCTGGCCCCGCAAGGGGATTCGTTCTGTGATTGCGCCCAAAACTGCTAAACGGGACCGCCGGAAAATTTTACTCATAAAAATTGTAAAAATTATGAAAATATATAATTTTGAATTATATATTATTTTTGTGATAGTCATGACCCAAAAGACCCAATATGATTGGATTTGTGTTGTAATTTATAATACGGCCTGTGTGCCGTCATGTGTTTGTGTGTGCTGTATTTGATACGCGACCTGCACGTCGTGCGTCCCTATTTATATTCTGGTTGTAAATTAGATTTAGACTCGAATGTAACTCGAGTTTCAAAATTGTAATGTAAATTTTGAAGCGGTGGAAGGTCCACTCGAGACAGAGTTACGAGGAGGGCGCGAGCAACACGAGGTGGTCAAAGGAAGGAGCTTGAGAAGCTATTGACCTTAGGTTGACCATCCGATCTTCTCATTGGCTTGAGAAGATCGTAGTAGGGCCATGACATAATCACAAATTTTAGTTAATTACTTGTGTATGTGATGCATGTTTAATTAAGTAATTAATTAGTGTCTAACGATTAAGATTAGATCTAAATCGTGCACAAGATGCACCCTTACAATTAGATTAGATCTACATCGTGTACAAGATGCACCCTATCGATTAGATTAGATCTATATCGAGTATATGATACAACATCGACGTTTAGATTAGATCTAAATCACATCAACTCTAATGCCTACCGTGCCGTGATACCTATCACTACCTCGATCACATGTGTTGTTGAATCTGCCAAAGCAGAGCAACACATATTATCTTGGTAGGGTACGGAGGGACAATCTTGGTCCCGCCTATCAACGCATGGGTGAGTACAACTCAATTAGATTGAGTAGCTAGTTAACTCGGTTGGATCGAGTACAACTATAGGCATTCTTCCAACGGTTGGAAAGATAGGACATAAATCACATTTATATTAATTCTTGGGCATATTAGCCAAAGCTAACTCAAGTTTTAATATAACTGCGGATAATGATCCTATAAACAAGAGTTGCATAGAGATGTAATTGGTAATCGTTACCTACCGATCATACTAAATCTTGGGCGTATTAGCCAAAGCTAACTCAAGGGTTAGTATGATGTGGATCTTGTCCCACATGAATTATAGAATTCAGTGGGAGCATCATTTAGTTGAAGGTCTAATTAAATGATTTAAAAGAATATGATATTTATTTCTGCATTTATTTCTGTTGTAGAATTTCCATGACGTCAAACACGAACAACTTCTCTCTACGTTCTGTCCTTAAGAAGGACAAGCTCAACGGAGCAAATTTTCTGGACTGGTACAGGAACCTGAGAATAGTTCTCACCCAAGAACGTAAACTGTACGTTCTGGAGCAGCCCATTCCGGAGGCACCTCCTACCACTTCTACGCGAGCTGACAAAGATGCTTATAAGAAACATCAAGATAACGCATTAGATATGTCCTGTCTTATGCTCGCAACCATGAACTCTGAGCTTCAGAAGCAACATGAGTTGATGAGTGCTTATGATATGGTTGAACATCTTTATCACCTATATCAAGGACAAGCAAGGCACTGGAAGAGGAACTCCAAAGAATACCTGGAAGATCTTAAGAAGAAGAGAAATAAGATTTCTACTTCAGGTATACATGTTATAGAAGTCAACCTCTCTATTTCTTCATCGTGGGTATTAGATACCAGATGTGCTTCGCACATTTATACTAATGTACAAGCGCTGAGAAATAGCAGGGCATTGACGAAGGGTGAGGTAGACCTACGAGTAGGTAATAGAGCACGGGTTGCTGCTATTACTGTAGGAACTTACTATCTATCTCTACCCTCTGGGCTTGTACTAGAATTAGATGATTGTTGTTATGTGCCTACCTTGACTAAGAACATAATTTCAGTTTCTTGTTTGGATAAGAAAGGATTTTCGTTTACAATAAAGAACAAATGTTGTTCCGTCTGTTTAAACGATATGTTCTATTGTAGTGCACCTCTGATGAACGGACTCTATATTCTAGACCTTGAGAGCCCTATCTATAACTTAAATACCAAGAGGTTCAGGTCAAATGACATGAACCAAACCTACCTCTGGCACTGTCGCTTAGGTCATATAAATGACAAGCACTTATCCCAGCTCCATAAGGATGGTTTGTTGGACTCATTTGATTTTGAATCTTATGAGACGTGCGAGTCATGCCTACTAGGCAAGATGACCAAGACTCCCTTTAGTGGGCACAGTGAGAGAGCGACTGATTTGTTAGGACTCATACATAGTGATGTATGTGGCCCTTTCAATGTCGCTGCTAGAGGTGGTTATAGGTACTTCATCACATTTACTGATGACTTCAGCAGATATGGTTATGTGTACTTGATGACACATAAGTCAGAATCCTTTGAAAAGTTCAAAGAATTCAAGAATGAAGTACAGAACCAGCTTGGCAAGAGTATTAAGATACTTCGATCCGATCGAGGTGGAGAATACCTTAGCCATGAGTTCCGTGACTATCTAGCTGAGTGTGGGATTCTATCCCAACTCACTCCTCCTGGAACACCACAGTGGAATGGTGTATCCGAAAGGAGGAATCGTACCCTATTAGATATGGTACGATCTATGATGAGTCACACAGATCTTCCGACATACCTTTGGGGCTATGCTCTAGACACGACAGCTTTTATACTCAACCGAGTTCCATCTAAGGCCGTGATAAAGACATCATATAGGATATGAACTGGGAGAGATGCCCAGGTGTCTTTCATGAGGATTTGGGGTTGTGAGGCTTACGTTAGACGTCAAGTCTCAGATAAATTAGGACCTAAATCCGACAAGTGCTACTTTATAGGATATCCCAAGGAAACTAAGGGATATTACTTCTACATTCCCAGTCAGCACAAGATAGTTGTGGCAAAGACTGTAGTCTTTCTAGAAAAGGACTTTATTTCTAGAAAGACTAGTGGGAGTACATTCGATCTTGAAGAAGTTCAAGATGCGGATCCTAGCACTGAAGCCTCAATGGAAGTTGAACTGGAACCACAAATTGTTGTGGATGATGTTGTTCCACAAAGAGTTGAGGAACAACAACCAGTTCAAGTAGACCTACCTCTTCACAGGTCTGATAGGGTATGTCGTCAGTCTGAGAGATACTCATTTCTCTTGTCTGACCATGATGACGTTGTGCTCATAGAAGATGAGCCTATCACCTATCAGGAAGCTGTGATGAGACCATATTATGAGAAATGGCTAGAGGCAATGAGATCCGAAATGGAATCCATGTACACCAACCAAGTATGGACTTTGGTTGATCCACCTGAAGGGGTAAAATCCATAGGGTGTAAGTGGGTCTTTAAGAGAAAGACTGACATGGATGGACTTATCTATAAGGGTCACTTGGTAGCTAAAGGTTTCAAGCAGATTCATGGTATTGACTATGATGAAACCTTTTCTCCAGTAGCGATGTTTAAGTCCATTCGGATCATGCTTGCTATTGCAGCTTACCACGATTACGAGATCTGGCAGATGGATGTCAAAACCGTGTTTCTGAATGGAAACCTACTCAAGAATGTGTACATGACACAACCTGAGGGTTTTATAGATCCAAAGCATACTAACAGAGTATGCAAGCTGCATAGGTTCATTTATGGACTAAAGCAAGCTTCTCGGAGTTGGAATCTTCGATTCGATGATGCAATCAAACAGTTTGGTTTCATCAAGAACGAAGATAAACCTTGTGTCTACAAGAAGGTTGTAGGGGATATAGTTATCTTTCTCATATTATATATGGATGACATACTACTCATTGGGAAGGACATCCCTTTGCTTCAGTCTGTCAAGACTTGGCTAGGGACTTGTTTCTCAATGAAGGATTTAGGTGAGGCATCCCGCATTTTAGGGATACAGATCTATAGAGATAGATCTAAGAGATTGCTTGGCCTAAGTCAGAGTACATACATTGACAAGGTACTCCTTCGATTTGCCATGCAGAACTCCAAGAAGGGATTTCTGCCGATGTCACATGGCGTGAGTCTTTTGAAGACTCAGGGTCCCTCTTCTAGAAAGGAGAGAGACCGCATGGATCAGATCCCTTATGCTTCAGCCATAGGATTGATCATGTACGTCATGCTATGTACTCGACCTGATGTCTCGTATGCTTTGAGCATGACGAGCAGATACCAGTCAGATCCAGGTGAAAGTTACTGGATAACGGTCAAGAATATTCTTAAGTACTTAAAAAGGACTAAAGAATATTTCTTGATATATGGAGGCACTGATGAGCTAGCTGTAAAGGGTTACAGTGATGCTAGCTTCCAGACTGACCAGGATGACTATAGATCGCAGTCGGGGTTCGTGTTTTGCATAAATGATGGAGTTCGAAGCAGGACACAGTAGCTGATTCTACGACAGAGGCCGAGTATATTGCTGCATCAGAGGCAGCAAAGGAGGCAGTTTGGATCCGCAAGTTCATCACTGAACTTGGGGTGGTTCCTAACATTGCTGACCCCATTGAGCTCTATTGTGACAACAATGGAGCTATAGCATAGGCGAAGGAACCTCACTCACACCAGCGGACCAAACACATACTACGACGCTTCCATCTCATTCGAGAGATTATCGAGAGAGGAGATGTGAAGATTTGTAGAGTACCCACAGAGGCTAACATCGTAGATCCCTTGACCAAGACTTTGACACAGAGGAAGCATGATGGTCACACTAGGTCATTGGGGCTTAGACCCTACACTGATTGGCACTAGTGCTAGTGGGAGATTGTTAGCTAGAGCCCTAGAGCCAATCATTTGATGATTGTATTATGGACTTGTTGTATCATATTCTATATAAATAAAGGCATTTGGTTTTTGGTTATTATACTTACTTGTATTGGTGCCAAATAAACTAAGTATAATAACGTCCTTGACTAGAAGGTTCTTACCTATATCAATCGGTTAGCTGAACCGATAGTGAGATGATATAGGGAACACTACTCTTAATCATTCCTAGTCGAGTATTAACATTCAGGGATAATGTTAATGCAATAAGACTAGCATGTAGGTCAACTCGATGACTTGATCTCACAAGTCATGGATATAGAGATATCAAGTTGACACATGAGTATGCATTAGAGAATGTATACTGAATGACCCGCCATGAGAAAGTATCATGGATCGTTATATGAGTGTCATATACTTTCTCATGTGGCTATTAGTATGACTACTAGTCCTTGGACCTGAAGTCACCATGGATCCCTACATAAGGAGTTATGTGCTTTGGCTTCGTCAAACGTCACCCGTAACTGGGTGGACTATAAAGGCGATTACTGGGTATGTAATGAATTATGCAGAGGGATGTGAGTGATATAGATGGGATCTATCCCTCCTATATGACGGGAGAGACATCGATATTCTTGATAGAGTGAGACCACGAAGTGCATGGCCATGCCCAAATGAGTCAATATGAGATATTGAGCTCATTTGTTTTAGTGAGTCTACTTGGAGTTCAAGATTTAGATTGATTAGAGGATGACACGGTCTATGCCTCACATTGATCAATCTAGATGTCTAGGATAGAAGGACACTTGTCATATATTGTGAGGAGTCACAATTAGTAGTCACAAGGTGATGTTGGATCTCAACATTCTTGTAACTTGGGTAGTAATGATGTATTGCTAGATACCGCTCATTACTTATGCTTCTAAATGAGTTTAGGGGCATTATCAACGTTACAAGAACCTATTGGGTCACACACAAAGAGCAAGTGGATGGAGATTAGGTTTATATGATGAACCAAGAGGATTAGATTCATTTGATGAATCAAATTGGATTAAGAGTAATCCTAATTGGGCTAATTGAGTTAGACTCAAGTTGATTCATGTGTTCAATGAGTCTTATTTAGATTATGACTCATTGAATCAATTTAATTAAATGAATTAGATTCATTATATTAAATTGGCTTGAATTAAATGGTTGGATTAGATCAACCATGAGAGAGATTAAGTCAAGTTTGACTTGACTTGAGAGGAAGAGGAAGAGTCAAGTTTGACTTGACTTTATGCCACATCATATGTGTGACTCGGCATTAAGTGGCCAATGATGATGTGCCACATCATCATAGTTAATACATGATTGTGCCATCTAATGGAAGTTACATCTTCTCTTGGACTTAATGTGGTCGGCCACATTAATGAGAGGAGTTACTCTTGATGTGGTCGTCCACTCAAAATGAATGGGATGCATTATTTTTCATTCAAGGCTAATTGCATCTTCTTCTTCCTCAAGTTTTCCTCAAGCTCTCCCTCTCCTCTTCTCTTGGCCGTAAGTTTTCAAGCAAGAAAGAAGGTGAATGAGTTTGAGTTTCATGAAGAAAAGGTAGAGTGATTGTCACATAGAAGAAGAAGAAGAGTGTTCATAAGATCCATTCTATTTCTCTTCTCTATCCTTTTCTTTTCATTCCTATCCGAGAGCCCTAGAAAGTGCTAGCACACTTGTGGTGCTCTCTTCTCCATCCTTGTGTGTTAGAGAACACATCTTGTTCGTGTGGATACTTCTAGAGGATTGTCTACGTTGACAATCTTGAGATCCGGCGTACCTTGGACTTGCGGGATTGCGAAGGGCTTCGCTTCAAAGGTATAACCTTTTTCCCTTATAGATCTAAGTGTAGATCTAGGTAAACTCGTACTCGTAGTTTTTGAAAAAAATGTCTTTGCACGGATCCGTTGGCTAGGGAGTTTCGGGGTTTCCGCGACGCGAAAAAGCGGTTTTCGCGGCCCGAAAACCCCAACAAAACATACCTTGCAAAATAGAGTTAGCACAATAAAATATGAAATAATAAATTATTTTGACAGTTTCCGAACTGTCCGGTTTTGACTTCGAGTTTCGCTGAAATTCTAGGTCAAACCGACGTCTATTGTTCACTCTACGGGGAACACGTCCTCACCTACTCCTCTCAGGAGAAGTTACTTGTTGCCAAACCAGTCCTCTAGACCGACTGGGCTTTTGCTCAGGGCTCGAGACTTCAGGACTGTCTCGCTGGACGTCCGATCCTGACCCATCCAGACTTCCACCCGGTCTGCGACCTCCAGGATTTTCACCTAGAGTCCCCGACTCTAGGATTTTGCCCAAAGCGCTCGATCCGCCAAGACTTTCCACCTAGGGTTACCACCGCCTAGGAGCTAGGGTTACCTCCCGCTAGAATCCACTAGGGCTTTTGCCTAAGAGCCCTTAGGACTTTCCTGCAAGCTCAACCACACTTGTTATACAACAAGTAACTTTAACTTTGAACCCTTTAACATAATCAAAACTTAAGTTCGATTGTCTGGTGCTCCCTGCACCAACACCTAGCTCTTGGATAAAATTCCTAATTCAAATTGCATCCTTTGCTGCTTTTGAAATCTCAATGTATTCTGCCTCTGTTGTGGAATATGTAATTGTGTCTTGTTTGGAACTCTTCCAAGAGACAACACTACCATTCAATGTGAATACATATCCAGAGGTTGATTTTGAATCATCCACATCTGATTGGAAGCTAGAGTTAGTGTAGCCTTCCAATTTTAATTCTTCAACCCCATATGTCATAAACAAATTCTTAGTCCTTCGTAACTACTTAAGAATATCTTTCACAGCTTTCCAGTGCAATGAACCGGGGTTTGACTGATATCGACTCAGGACACTCAGAGCGTATGCTATATCAGGTCTTGTAGATATCATACTATACATGGTGATAAAAGGCGAATACACTCGCCCCCCGCGCCTCCGCCAACTTGTCCTAGGGCCAACACGGAGGAGGTAAATCACGGGCGGCTACTAGCCTTTGGAATATTAATTAGCACATAAGGGAGGCATTTACCTCGACTTTGTCGAGATTTGAACCCCAGACCTCATGGGGCAACACCTCATGTGCGCTACTAGACCGTCCTGAGGGGACAAATATCATACTATACATGATACTACCAATGGCAAGCGCATAAGGAATGCGTGTCATCATCTCTATCTCTTCATCTGTCTTAGGACACATAGACTTGGATAAAGTTATACCATGATACATTGGTAAGTATCCTCTCTTAGATTCTTCCATTGAGAATCTTCTGAGTATGGTATCCATATATGTGGATTGGGTCATCCCCAGCATCCTCCTTGTTATATCTCTACAGATCAGTATTCTCAGTACATAAGATGCTTCACCCAAATCCTTCATGGAGAATTTACTGGCTAACCATACTTTTATTAACTGAAGCATTCCTATATCATTCCCAATGAGTAGAATGTTATCAACATATAGTATCAGGAATGTCACTACACTCCTACTAACTTTCTTGTACACACATGGTTCCTCAGGATTTTTAATAAAATTAAATTGTCAAATTGTATCATCAAATCTGAGCTTCCAACTTCTCAACACTTGCTTGAGACCATAAATTGTTCTCTGAAGTTTGCATACCTATGATCACTTCCCACAGATGTGAATCCTTCAAGATGAGATATGTAAATCTCTTCCTTAATATCACCATTAAGAAATGTCGTCTTCACATCCATCTGTAATATCTCATAGTCATACCATGCAGCTATGGCAAGCGATATCTGAATGGACATAAGCTTTGCGACTAGTGAAAACGTTTCATTATAGTCAACTCCTTTTTTTTTATTATATCCTTTTGCCACTAATCTAGCTTTGAAGGTCAACACCTTTCCATCAACTCCAAGTTTCCTCTTATAGATCCATTTGCATCCTATGGGAACGATTCCTTCAGATAGATCCACTATTGACCAAACTTGGTTTGGTGCATGGAGTCCATTTTGAATTTCATGGCTTTTAACCATTGAGTCGAGTCGATACCAAATATCGCCTCCTTAAAGGATCTTGGATCACATTCATAATTAGAGTCATTCAAATTTCCTTCAAGGAATAGATCATACTCACAGATAGTCTTGAGACCCTATCTGATCTCCTTAAAGTGTGTACTTATTCTACTGGCTATTGGGGTGTAGGCTCTATTATTTCAGTGGTGGAATCGTCTCGAACCTCTTCAAGTTCTATCATCCTGCCTTTTCTATCTAATAGAAATTCCTTCTCTAAGAAGGTGGCATTTCTTGAAACAAATACTTTTATTTTATTGGGATTATAGAAATAATATCCAACAGAGTTCTTTAGATATCCTACAAAAAAACACAAAGTGGATCTACTATGCAGTTTGTCTCCCACTGTCTGCTTCACATAAACAGGACATCTCCATATTTTCAAGTATGAATACTTGGGAGGTTTTCCCATCCATATCTCATATGGTGTCTTTTCTACTGCTTTTGTATGAACTTTATTCAACAACATTGCCCCAGTTTCGAGCACATAGTCCCAAAATGATGGTGGTAAATTAATGAATTCCATCATAAATCGAATCATGTTCATCAGTGTTCGATTACGATGTTCTGCTAGACCATTAAGCTATGGTGTTGCAGGAGGAGTCCACTATGAAAGAATCTCATTCTCTTTTAGATAGTCCTTAAACTCTGTACTTAAGTATTCTCTATGTCGATCTGATCGAAGCTTTTAATACTTTTTCCCAGTTATTTTTCTACCTCATTTCTAAACTCTTTAAACTTTTCAAAAAAGTCAAACTTATATTTCATCAAATATATATACCCATACCATGAATAGTCATCAGTAAAAGTAATAAAGTAGTAATGGCCATATTTTGTGCTAATACTTAATGGACCACACACATCGGTATGGATCAAATCCAACATATCATGCGCATGTTCTACTTGACCTTTAAAAGGTGTCTTAGTCATTTTTCCTTTCAGATAGAATTCACAAGTTGGTAGAAAATTTATGTCTGATGAATCAAACAATCCTTCACTTACTAACTTAGCCATCCTTCTTTGTGAAATATGATCTAATCTAGCGTGCCATATGTGTGTTTGATTTGTACTATCTTCTTTTATTTTCTTTATTGTTGATTGCGCTTGTATATTATTTATTGGAATATCTTTTAATTTTAAGTTATAGAGATCATTTTCTAATTCACCAGTCCTAATCAAATATTTATCCTTGTAAATATTGAAAATACCTTTTGTAAAAAGATAAGAATAATCACATCTATCAAGCATAGAAATAGAAATAATATTTTTAACTAAGTTTGGAACAAATAAAACATCTCTTAAATACAACTTAAATGCATTCCTCAAGATCAAAGTAATATCTCCTATAGCTTTTACAACAACTCTTGCTCCGTTCCCAAGTCTCAAGAAGATTTCACCCTCTCCGAGTCTTATCATCATCTGTAAATCATTGCCAAGATGAAAACCACTGCCAGTATCCAATACCCAAGAAGTAGAGTTAATAGAGACATTAACTTCTATATAGAGCATACCTTTGTCTCAACGCTTCTGAGCAAGATATTCCTTGCAATTGCGCCTCTAATGTCCAGGCTTGTTACAGTGGAAACAAACATGTTCTGACTAATTAGGCTTTGTAGGCCTTGGCTTCTTATTAGGCTTGATCTTCTTCATAGGGGTAGAACAGTTCTTTCCCTTTTTCTTGGATCCTTTCTTGGATCTAGAAGATGAACCCATAAGGAAAATAGTTTTTTCCTTTTTCATTGTTATTGCTTCATAATTTGCAAGCATATTAACTAACTCCTCAAGGGTAGCCCTCTAGCTTATTCATATTGAAGTTTAGGGTTCGAACCAAGGGTCAACGAACGCTGGGGATGCGGCGCTCCTTGCTGGGTCCTCGAGTGCTCCGGTAAACCTGCAGCAAAACCGAGCCGGGAAGGGTGTCCCGGCGACGGCCCTCCGACGCTCAAGTCAGGCGAGGAATAACAAGAAGGTGGTCTCCAGATCAAGATTTCTCCTAAGACTCGTGTACCTCCGGTGAAGAAATGGAGACCTTATATAGACCTCCCGAAGAAGCCTGAGCGCGCCAATCGAAGCAACCACCTGCCTTTGACCTTGCCCAGGTATGGGTCTGTTAGAAGGGCCATGCCTAGATATGGATCTGTCAGGAAGATGTTCATGAAGCCATACTGCTACTGTATCAACCTTGCCATGATGTGACGGCAAGATCCTCCCTTGTGCGATCTTGTGTACGGCCTAATCATCAGACATGCTTCTGCTGATGTCCCATATCCCGAGCCGAGCGCATAGGCCGCTCGGCCACATTTGTACCCTCGCCCTTATCTTGGCCGAACGGACGGCCCGCTCGGCCCTTTGGTTCCAGCCGAGCAGCTCCCGCTCGGCCCCTCGATTCTCCTGCCTTGGCGTCGGAAACCCAAGCCCCTGGATGGGTTATCTCTAGCTCCGCTCGGACCTACTCAGCTGCTCGGCGTAGCCATTAACCGCTTAGTCAGCCCTTCATCGGTCATCAAGCTGAGACCCTTCAGGAAATGGGTCCCCCATTCTTACCGCCGGACACTTGCCTTCCCTTCAAGTCTAGTCGAAGGAGGCAGTGAGTCCGACTGACTGGACTATATGTGTCCGAGCGGGCGGTCGCCGCCTTTCCTTGGCTTATAATATCCCTGGGGCCGTTCGGCCCTTCTGCCAAACTCAGTCGTTCGGCTCTTCATTTCGGTTGTCTTGTCGCTTAATGTGGATATTTGCTTGTCTAGATCTTCTCGAAAATCATGCAAATCCTCTCCATTAAGTCGGAGCATGCGCGGTATGGGCGCATTAATTGCACTCGGTGACAGGGCGCCACGTGTCGACAATTGTGTGACGGCGGCGTCACTTACGATGGGACGCCCCCGTTTGAAATGGACGGCCCGAGGGCGTCCTCGTTTCTCGTGACCTAGATCGGACGGCGGAGGCTGGCCGTCCTCGGCCGTATAAAGCCTCCTTCCCTTTTTTGGCCGCATATTAGCTCGCGCGTTGCCTTCTGCCTCGTTCTGTTGTTGCGGTCTCCGGCGATCTAGTGTCTGTTTTTAGGCGGCGATCATCTCATCGGTGATTCTTTCCACCCGTTTCCTTCCCAGTGAGTCTTCTTCCTTCACTTACTAGATCTTCTCTGCTCATTTCGCCCCTTTCGTTTCCCTTCCTTCGATTTCTTGCCATTCTTTCGCTTCTCCGAGATGGCAAGCTCCTCTGCACCCGCTGTTGGTGTTCATGGCCCTTGGTACCTGACCATGGAGAGTCGATTTGATGAGGAGGGTGCTCGGCGTCTTGTTCGGACGTATGGAATTCCCGATAACTATGAAATAGTCGTAGCCGACCCGACCGACCGACCACATGACCCGCCGATCGGCACAATCTGTTTCTTTTTAGACCAATTCCAGGGTGGCCTTAGATTTCCTACCCATCCCTTTATTTTAGAGGTTTGTAACTATTTTCGCATCCCGCTCGGCCAACTTGTGTCGAATTCCTTTAGGCTGCTGAGCGGGATGGTCGTCCTCTTCAAGCTGCACAGTATCCCTCTTGACCCTAAAATATTCCACTTCTTCTTCTACCCCAAACAATCCGAGTTGGGGACTTTTATTTTCCAAAGTAGAATAGGCTTTAAATTTTTTGACAATATGCCGACCTCCAACAAACATTGGAAAGAATTTTTCTTCTACATCCGACTTCCCGAGCGGCCGGCATTCCGAACCAAATGGCAGACCGCTGTGCCGACTCAGCCGGAGCTCGGCAAGTTCAGAAGCAATCCAGCCTATCTTCATGCGGCGAACTGGTTGTCCGGTCAGCGATACAAGATCGATCAGCTGCTGCTCAAGGGGGTGTTGTATATTTTCGGATTGTCTCCCGTTCGGGCAAATCTCCCCGTCCGCATGAGTAAGGATTCTTTACTCTCTTAGTCTTTTTTGTCTAATTGATTTTAATTTCGTTTACTGCAGCTGAAGTCATGTGGCGCTCTAAGGCTACCGCTCATTTGAAACTGAAGGCCGTGGAAATTGAGGCGGCCACCAAAAAGGAGCTCGCCGAGCGGGGTCTCATTCCCAGCCGCCCGGCAGACGCGGGAGAGGGGGGGGGGGCGCAGTCCGCCCCTGAAACAGATGCTGCCCCATCCGCTTCAACAGAGGTTGAGGCGGATCCTTTCTCGGCCCACGAGTGGGGTCCCTGTCGAGGATCCACCTGGAAGTTCAAAGCGTCGAAGAGACTCCGACCTTCCGCCACAAGAGGGAGCACCACAGTGCCGATCGGCGTAACCGCCGCACGCCATCACGGATCGGGACTCCAGCCTCGCCCACCGCATGACCTTGGCTCTCCTCCCGGACTCGTCGTCGTTTCGTCGGTTGGCGAAACTTCCACCATAGGGGATTCCGGCCGCGAATGAAGAAGCGCCGTCCGGCCATCCGACCATCAAGACCACCCTCCGATTCCCATCGGAGGAATATTTACTGTCTGTCGATCGGCCATCAAGCCCTGTTCATGAAATAACCTTGACGGGTCCGCTCGCCAAGCTTTTTGAGGACGCCCAGATTCAGGTTGCCCTCATGACGCCCAAGCAGCTCGGCGATAACAATATGCAGCAGGCCACACAAGTAAATTCATCTTTCTTCATGTGCCATGCTATTGTTTGACTCCTGATTTTATTATTTCCTTACAGCGTTGGGCTGAGCAAATCGCCACCAGCCACCGGCTGGCCGAGCTGGAGGATCTCCTGGAAAAACTCCAAGTATCAGGGGGTCCATCGGCCGAGCGGGAGAAACAAACTCTCGAGGCCGAACAGAAGAAGGCTGCTGATCTGGCTGCAGAGGTGGCCCGACTCAAAGACTTGGTGAAGAAGCGGGACGGGGACGTGAAACGCGCCAGTGGCCGGAAGAGGTGGGCGATTGCTGATCTGGACAAAATGAAAGTCGAAGTCCGGGCCCTAGATCAGCAGTCTAAGAAGCTAGAGGCCGATCTGAATGCCGAGCGGGAGATCCGTGCAGCCGAACGCACAAAAGCTGAGATGGACTTGAAGGTTGTCCAAGATACCTTAACCGCTTCCCGAGCGGCACTCAAGAAATATAAGGAGGGAGAGCCAAGTCGGCTAGCCGCAGCGCGCCAGGAATACCTCCGCTCGGAGCGCTTTGGCGAAAAGTTTGGTGGCAACGTCTCCTCAACCTTCCTTGAGGCGGTCAAGGTCACCACGGCGTACTTTAAGAAGGGGGGGCATCTTCCTGCTGACCTGAGCATTCCCCCTCCCGAACTGGCAACCATGATTAACGACATCCCGGACACCTTTTTTAATTTTGAGGATCCGGAGTGATGCGGGTTATTTCAAGTACTTTCTGTATTTCATCCGCTCGGCGGATGTAAAATTTTTGTACGTGTCGTTCGGCATAATTAATTTTTTTTCTAATGAAACGATGCCCCTTTGCTTGTCTTCCTACTCATTGTCCATAATATTCTTCTGTTTGCTTAACGTTGATGCTTAGAGTCAGTCATGCTCTTAAGCGTTCTCCTTCACGCGCCCGATCGGCTTGCACATTGCATAAAATCAGAGCGAGTAGGCCTCCTCGCTCTGCACGTATCCTGCCTGCGTGAAGTCAACAAACGCCGAGTATTGGAGGACCAACCCCCAATCGGGCCTGAATGTTTTAATATTTGTAGTTTCCGCGATTTCTTACTCTAACATTCGTTCGTCCGCTCGGGGTATTTATAGTCGCCGGACCGACTTGATTTTTAACGACGGTGTTCGTCGATCTTTCCGCTCGGTTTTTATAGCCGATCGGCGCGGCTCTCGATTTTTAACGACGGGGCTCGTCGGTTTTCCGCTCGGTTTTTATAGCCGATCGGCGCGGCTCTCGATTTTTAACGACGGGGCTCGTCGGTTTTCCGCTCGGTTTTTATAGTCGATCGGCGCGGCTCTCGATTTTTAACGACGGGGCTCGTCGGCGCAGATGTTTATAGCCGGTCGGCGCGGCTCTACGGTTTAACGTCTGGGCTAGACGGCGCGGTTATTTATAGCCGGTCGGCGCGGCTCTACGGTTTAACGTCTGGGCTAGACGGCCTTCAAGGCTAACTCCTTACCAGGTCGAGCGACCTTGGCCTTCATAACTTATCTCGCGCTTGAACAGTCTTTGTGCCCGGCCGAACGGCATGGGTCTTTTGCTTGCGAACCTAATCGGCTGGGAGGCCTTCACTTATTCGGGTGCTTGGCTCAGATAATCCATATGCCCCTTTTACCCAGCTTGGAGAACGTACTCCTGGCCGAACGGCTTAGGGTCTGCTTCGAGCATTTTGGCTCGGATAATTTATCTCCATCCGGAAGGTACTGGGTCTTTGATCCTCGAGCGCTTGGCTAGACCCATTTACCTCCGGCTAAGCGGCTCGTGGCCTTCGTTTCTTGCCAATGCCTTATATTTGTTCTCTTGATTCTTCATTTCTGCATTTCCAGTATTAGTTGAAAAAAGTACATAGGATGATTTACATTGGCACACCTTTCACCCCGCCCGGTAAGGCTGGAGGTGGTTCGCGCTCCACGGCCTATCTAACTGCCGACCGTCCTCATCCTCCAAATAATACGCGCCCGAGCGGAGCTTTTCGATGATTTTGAAGGGACCTGCCCACGGAGCTTCAAGCTTGCCGACGTCGCCGACCTGGAATGATCGGGGGATGACGCGCCGGTTGTAGTTTTGCTTCATCCGTTGACGGTACGCCATCAGCCGAACGGATGCCTTGGCACGCTCTTCGTCGACCAAATCCAGCTCCATATTCCTCCGCTCGGCGTTGCCTTCATCATAACACTGGACCCGGATGGACTCAACGCCGACCTCAACTGGAATGACCGCTTCACCTCCGTACACCAGATGAAAAGGTGTAACGCCCGTTCCTTCCTTAGGAGTTGTTCGGATGGCCCATAAAACGCTCGGCACTTCATCTGGCCAACTTCCTCCCAAGTGGTCGAGCCGAGCGCGCAGGATACGGAGAATTTCCCGGTTGGCCACTTCAGCTTGACCGTTGCTCTGAGGATAGGCCACGGATGTGAAATGTTGCTCAATGCCGTAGCTCTTGCACCAATCCTCTAACATCTTCCCTGTGAACTGCCGCCCGTTGTCGGACACTAGTCGACGAGGGATGCCGAAACGACAAATGATGTGTTGCCAGATGAATTTTTTAACCATTTGTTCAGTGATCTTTGCCAGCGGCTCGGCCTCCACCCATTTGGAGAAATAGTCGACCGCCACTAGTAAAAATTTCCTCTGTCCGGACGCCATCGGAAATGGACCGACAATATCCATTCCCCATTGGTCGAACGGGCATGAAACGCTTGACGCCTTCATTTCTTCGGCCGGTCGGTGGGAGAAGTTGTGATACTTCTGGCATGAAAGGCAGGTAGATACTGTCCGAGCGGCGTCTGTTTGTAAAGTTGGCCAAAAGTATCCGGCCAAGAGGATCTTCTTGACCAATGAGCGCCCGCCCGGATGACCCCCGCATGATCCTTGATGTACTTCCTGGAGGATGTAAGCTGAGTCCTCCGAGCTTACACATTTCAGCAACGGGCGCGAGAAAGCTTTCTTGTAAAGCTGATCTCCAATGAGTGTAAACCGACTGGCTCTTCTCGGGCTGCATATTCATCGGAGGGTGTGGTGCCCGAACGAAGGAATTCTATAATAGGTGTCCTCCAACCGCTTGGAAACGTGAGGCCTTGCATCCGATCGACGTGTGCCACCAGAGATTCAATTGGTTCTGAATGGCAACCGGTGTTATTGAACTTGCGAGTTTGGCTAACTGCTCTACCGCCTGCGAGGGATCTTCAGATAAGAACCTCTCGGAAAGTAGCTTTGAGTTTTCAAAGGCCTCAACGTAGAGTTTAAGCCGAACCTGTTGATTTCAAAGGTGCGAAAGTTGTTGAGCGCCAACTGTGAGTCGAATAGAGAGTCACCCGGCACCCACATCTTCGCAATCCGGTTATGAGGGCCTCATACTCGCCGTTGTTGGTAGCTTTGTAATCCAGGACGGATAGGTGCATCTTCTCTTCTTGAAGTGAGAGCAACAATATTCCAATCCCGAGCCGAGTAGAGGACCCATCCACATATATTCTCCACATAGCTTCCGGCTCGGCCTTTGTACTTCGGTCACAAAATCAGCCGAGGGCTTTGATCGCCGAGCGGGGTTGATATTGGATGTCAAATTCACTTAATTCGCCGTCCACTTGATGAGCCGTCCGGACGCTCTGGATTTAACAGTACCGAGTGGACTGTTCGTCCGGACAATGATGGTGTGAGCCAAGAAATACGGTTGAAGAGCGGCTAGAACTAAAGCAAAGGCCAACTTCTCGCCCGGTGTAACGAGATTCAGTATCTTTTAAAATGTGGCTTAGAAAATACACCGTGCTCTTGGCTTGCCCTCACAAGTCTTGAGCCTACGGTATGTTCGATTGCGACAAATAAATATCTGATGACTCACCCCGATCGGCTTAGCTAGCGGAGAATTAAGATATGTCTTCAATTCTCCGAAAGCTCGGTCACATTCTTCATCCCACTGGAATTTAGTAGCCTTGCGCAGGATCTTGAAGAATGGAAGGCTCCGGTCGGCGGTTTTGGAGATGAATCTGGACAAAGCAGTTATCCGGCCGGTCAGCCGCTGCACTTCCCTTGTGTTTCTGGGAGGAAGCATGTCTTGCAGAGCTTTCACCTTGCTGGGGTTGGCTTCAATTCCCCGCTCGGTCACTATATATCCCAAGAAACGCCCTCCTTTTGCTCCGAAGAGGCACTTTTGGGGATTTAGCTTGACTCCATATTTGCGAAGCGTTCGGAAGGTTTCTTCCATGTCCTCGAAGAGATCGGCCGCTCGGACGGATTTGATAAGAATGTCGTCCACATAGACTTCCAGATTACGCCCGATCTGCTCCTTGAACACCTTGTTCATCAAGCGTTGATAGGTGGCCCCGGCATTTTTCAATCCGAACGGCATCACATTATAGCAATATGTGCCGTCGGCCGTTACGAAGCTTACTTTTTCTTGATCTTCCCGGGCGAGCGGCACTTGATGATATCCTTGATAGGCGTCAAGCATGCAAATTAATTCGCAGCCGGCCGTAGAGTCCACCAGCTGATCTATCCGGGGCAGAGGATAGAAGTCCTTGGGGCATGCTTTGTTCAAATCCCGAAAGTCAATGCAGACTCTCCACTTGCCGCCCGGCTTGGAGACCAATACCACGTTGGCCAGCCAGCTCGGGAACTGCACCTTGCGTATGTGGCCGGCCTTTTCTACTTCCGCCCGGATTATAGCATTCTGCTCGGCACTGAAATCCCTTTTTCTCTGCTTCACTGGCCGAGCATCCGGTCGGACATGAATTCATGCTGCGCTAGGCTTGGCGAAACCCCGGGCAACTCATGTGTCGACCAGACGAAGATATCATGATTTCGTTGGAGACATTGGATCAGTTCCTTCTTCTGTTCCTCCTCCAGATCAGAGGCGATAAAAGTTGTAGCCTCCTATCGGGTCGGGTGAATCTGTACTTCCTCTTTTTCTTCATAAATTAAAGAGGGCGGCTTTTCAGTGATGTCATTTACCTCGATTCGGGGTGCCTTCCGAGCAGAGTTGGATTCTGCTCGGACCATCTCGATATAGCATCGCCGAGCTGCTAACTGATCACCCCGTACTTCTCCCACTTTGTCTTCGACGGGGAACTTCATCTTCTGATGGAAGGTGGAGACGACCGCCCAGAACTCACTGAGCGCCGGTCGTCCCAAAATGACGTTGTATGATGAGGGAGAGTCCACCACCACGAAATTTGCTGTTCGCGTCCTCCTGAGCGGCTCTTCCCCCAATGAGATAGCCAGCCGTATTTGTCCGACCGGCTGCACTTCGTTACCCGTGAACCCGTAGAGCGGCGTTATCATGGGCAGCAACTCGGCTCGATCAATTTGCAGCTGATCGAACGCCTTCTTGAATATAATGTTGACCGAGCTCCCTGTGTCAACAAATACGCGATGAATAGTGTAATTTGCTATTACCGCTTTGATGAGCAGAGCGTCGTCGTGGGGCACGTCTACTCCTTCTAAGTCTCCGGGCCCGAAAGTGATTTCCGGTCCACTTGCCCGCTCTTGGCTACAACCAACTGCGTGGATCTGTAGCTGCCGGACGCCCGCCTTTCTGGCTCGGTTGGAGTCTCCTCGGCCCGCCAGCAATAACGTTAATCTCGCCCCGGGAAGTATTGCTTCTGTTTTCCTCTTCCCGAGCGGACGGTCGTGACCGTTCTCTGGACGCCCGGCGATTCTCCTGTCTCGGAGATCGGTGTCGATCGGGTGTCTGTTGATGTCGCCTTTCAGTGCGGGTCCGGTCAGCTTCATGGGTCCTTTGTCTCCTGTCGATGGGAGGAGACCGTCGTTCGGCATTCCTGGGAACGGGATTGGCCACGAAGGGAAGACTTCGACAATCCTTCGTGTTGTGCGTATTCGTCTGGTGGAAGGAGCAGAACATAGGGGTCCACCTCTTCTTTGGCTTGGGCCGAGCGGCAGCCACTTCTTGTACGTGCGACCTGGCGTGGGGGGATCGGATTGCTTCAGCTTTCGGTCCTCTAGGTGGCTGCTGAGCGGCGTGCTGTTTTCGCTCGGCATGAATAGGTGCCCGCTCGGTGGGAGTTTCCTTTTTCCGGGCGGCTTGTGCTTCTTCCACGTTTATGTATTCGTTGGTCCGATGTAGCATATGATCATAATCTCGGGGCGGCTTTCGGATGAGCGACCGGAAGAAGTCCCCATCCACAAGGCCCTGAGTGAAGGCATTCATCATCGTCTCCGATGTGGCCGTTGGGATATCCATCGCCACTTGGTTGAATCGCTGGATGTAGGCTCGAAGCGATTCTCTCGACTCTTGCTTGATGGCAAACAAGCTGACACTTGTCTTCTGATAACGCCGACTGCTAGCGAAGTGGTGGAGGAAGGCCGTTCGGAAGTCCTTGAAGCTAGTGATGGATCCGTCCGGCAACCTCCGAAACCACCGTTGAGCCGATCCCGAGAGGGTGGTAAGAAAGACTCGGCACTTTACTCCATCTGTATACTGATGGAGCGTAGCTGTGTTATCGAACTTACCCAGATGATCATCCGGGTCCGTTGTTCCATTGTACTCGCCGATCGTCGGAGGCACGTAGTGCTTGGGTAGAGGGTCTCGTAGAATAACCTCCGAGAATTGACGATTGATCCGCTCGGGAGATGAGTCCGCTCGGGGAGCTTTCCCCTTCCTGTCATCCCGCCTTGGCATTTCGTCTGAAGAAGAGCCTCTATCTCTTCGAGCTGGTGCGGCTTTAGGGGTGCGAAATAAGGCCCGAGGGAATGCGACGGTGGCTTGAGGTGCTTCCGCTCGGCCACCAGACGCAGATGTTGCTTGTTGCTCCGGCCGTTCGGCTGATGCTTTTTGTTTTTGCTCCATAAGTTTGGTGGCCCTCATCTCGACTAGAGCATCGAGTTCTTCTGTTGAAAGCGTCACGGTGTGTTGTCGTCCAGCCTCGTCCATTGTTCCTGTTCGAATGCAGGTGCGTTCCCACAGACGGCGCCAATTTGATCCTGTTCGAACCAAGGGTCAACGAAAACTGGGGATGCGGCGCTCCTTGCTGGGTCCTCGAGTGCTCCGGTGAACCTGCAGCAAAACCGAGCCGGGAAGGGTGTCCCGGCGACGGCCCTCCGACGCTCAAGTCAGGCGAGGAATAACAAGAAGGTGGTCTCCAGATCAAGATTTCTCCTAAGACTCGTGTACCTCCGGTGAAGAAATGGAGACCTTATATAGACCTCCCGAAGAAGCCTGAGCGCGCCAATCGAAGCAACCACCTGCCTTTGACCTTGCCCAGGTATGGGTCTGTTAGAAGGGCCATGCCAAGATATGGATCTGTCAGGAAGATGTTCATGAAGCCATACTGCTACTGTATCAACCTTGCCATGATGTGATGGCAAGATCCTCCCTTGTGCGATCTTGTGTACGGCCTAATCATCAGACATGCTTCTACTGATGTCCCATATCCCGAGCCGAGCGCATAGGCCGCTCGGCCACATTTGTACCCTCGCCCTTATCTTGGCCGAACGGACGGCCCGCTCGGCCCTTTGGTTCCAGCCGAGCAGCTCCCGCTCGGCCCCTCGATTCTCCTGCCTTGGCGTCGGAAACCCAAGCCCCTGGATGGGTTATCTCTAGCTCCGCTCGGACCTACTCAGCTACTCGGCGTAGCCATTAACCGCTTAGTCAGCCCTTCATCGGTCATCAAGCTGAGACCCTTCAGGAAATGGGTCCCCCATTCTTACCGCCGGATCAGTAGGCCTTGGCTTCTTATTAGGCTTGATCTTCTTCATAGGGGTAGAACAGTTCTTTCCCTTTTTCTTGGATCCTTTCTTGGATCCAGAAGATGAACCCATAAGGAAAATAGTTTTTTCCTTTTTCATTGTTATTGCTTCATAATTTGCAAGCATATTAACTAACTCCTCAAGGGCAGCCCTCTAGCTTATTCATATTGAAGTTGATTACAAAATTGTCAAATGAGGAGGGGAAAGGCATCAATATGATGTCTGTCGATAGCTCGTGTGGAATAACTAAGTCAAGGTTCAATAACTTTTCAATAACCCCAATCATCTTGACCCCATATTCATGGACCGAAGCCTCATCTCGCATACGAGCCGCCATGAGCTCCTTGACAATCGCATGCCTACCTGAACAAGTATGTGTACCATACAACTCTTGTAGGTGTTTGTGAATATCAGTAGCATCCACAGTCTCCTCAAACCGCCTTTGCAATTCATTTGACATTGAAGCCAATATATAACATCTTGCTTGAAGATTATGGTCTGGCCATTTTTCAAGCTTTTCCAACTTATCAGCGGTGGCATTAACAGGAGCCTCTTTTGGAGGTGCCTTATCAAGTGTATATGCAATTTTTTTAAATGTCAGGACAATCTTTAAATTTCTTAGCCAGTAAGAATAGTTAGGTCTAGTTAATTTATTCTGATCAAGTATCATAGATAGTGGATTCCGAGATACCATATTGAAAATATATTAAAATGAAAACAGATAATAAATATTATAGATTATTTTAAATAATTCATAAGATAAAATATGTGGACTTTTATATTTTGAATTGTCTCCCACTATTTTTGACATTTCCATCACCCTCTAATGGAAATGGGAAATTATATTTCCTTAGTGAGCACATAGAGCCCAATTAGCCAATTGTGATCCCTGAATGATATCAGTCGATTACAATTCCCAAAAGGTAGAACTCAATTACATCATATGAAACATCTATGTAATTCGCCTCACGTTTGATAAGGCCCCAATAATATGACGTTGATTATCTTTGCGTGTCAAGCCAACCTATGAATGTTAGATTGTAATGGACGGTCGTCATGCATTCCCTCAATGATATGAGCCGAAGTCATGGGAGTTCCACCCAATCCACATCATTTATGTTAGTGGAAGACACAACTTTTCGACGCCCATGCCTCCCCAATGATATAAGTCAGACATTGACCATGGGTAGTTTTCATCGTGCAGCCACCGTTGATGGAAGGCAGTGAAAAATATACTCTTTTATTTTTTTTCCTTTATGACTCGATCTAAATTTTAAATCATATTCAAAATGAGGGATTTTAATTTAAATATTTATATCATCACTTGGAAGATATAATATGTTTTATGTATGTTTGCTAGAATCAAACAACTATGTTATAAAATAACATACATACATATATCTAATACTATAAATCAAATATATCATATTTTAAGGATGAGTAATCATTGAGATCCATTTGATCATCCTTCTTGTATTGGATGCAAAATAGCAAATATTTTATATCAATTAATTAAATAATTAATTAATTGATCAATTTATGTTTCTTGTTAATTCTTTAAATTTGACTGCAAGATTATCAACTAAATTGATAAATCAATTTATCTATAATCAATTTTGGTAAATCAATTTTTATAGGTAAGATCATGTTTCACCATAATATGTTACCAAATATTTTAAATAGTCAAACTAATTAACAAGAACATATATATTTTTATTTTAAAGTCCATGAGACAAACAAAGATAACCTTACTTTGATACCACTGTTGGAACCGAATTCAAAATTCAGATATCGTGTTTCTACACTCCTATGCATAGTGAAAATTTAAAATTTTATTTATGATTTAACAATTACATTAAAGGAGTGTTTTTATGATTTTTAAAATAAACATAGGCATGATTATTATCTAAGTATGTATTACAATCTAATCGTATAAGTAAGATCCTAAAAGTATAACAAAGATAAACTATCATGTGATTGATTCATATAATGCTAATTTAATCATTTTATTTAGACATGCTAAATTATCTAAAATAAACCTATTAGATCATGTAAGAAAAACCTAAATAAAACTATTAACACATGCATCACTTATATATATATAAGCATAAATATACCTTCCAAACAACCTGTGTTTGGGGATGACTCCAACTATTTGGTTGTAGTAAAATAACTCTTCGTTAATTGTCATGAGCTTGTACTTCCTTCGTCTAATCCGGTCCACGATCAGAATCCTTTTTCCAACACCTACACCTGATCGTATAGAGATCAAGTGTCATTTTTCGTTGAGACGGTCGAAAAGTCTTCATCGAAGATGAGGAAGAGGTTACCCAATTACTCCTTCATAAGGGGATGTCTAATAGTCCTCAATAAGGAACTATGCCTTCTAAAATTCTAAAAAAAGGTGGGTGGCAATAATATTTCTCAAAGAAAAGAAGTAACAACAAAAAGATGAAACTTTTCGATGGAAGAATAGAAAGAAGAACTCTATCTTCTTCCTTTTGAAAAACGGCTGCCGAAATTCTTAGGGAGAATAGTGGATATGACTGTCAAAAACTCTCCAAATACAAGCAGAAGAAGCGTGCTGTCCGAATTCAACAAGATCCCAAACTATGATGCTGCCGTATATCTTTTTCAGCCATGAAGAAGAGAATACTCTTGTGTCCGAATTCAGCAAAAAAACAAAAAAAAAACACAAAAAACAAAGAGGTGACTCACGGAACTCTTCTTCATGAGAGAAAAAGAGAGCTCTTAATTTTAATTTCTTAAAAAGCAAGCCAAATAATAAAAAAAAAACGTGGAGTGAGTGGAGAAAATGAGTGGGGAAAAAGGATAACGTTGTGGAGGGATAAAGAAAAAAAAGAACAAAAAAAATTATTTTCTTTATTTTTTTCATCATACGTTGAAATGAAAAATTCCATTTTCCTTTTCATTTATTTTAATTTTTATCTTTTTCTCACGTGGGCTTGAGCCTTCAAGGCCCATTATCTCTTCCATCTTGATTTATTAAATTTTTAGAATTTTTTTGAATCTAATATTGCGAGTCCATTGTAATCATATCAATGATCCAATATCGTTAACACGGCAAACACACTTCCTCGCTATTACAATAATATAAATCTAAGACTTTATGTGAAGCTCTTTCACTCTCCTTGTTTCCATTGATTGGAAATCACTCTAACATTTGATCATATCAAATTTTATTTGTCAATACACTGTTTGATCACATCAAATTTTATTCGCCAAATTTAACTATTTGAATTTTACTTCTTAACGGGAAATAAGGAAACCAATACTTGTGTGACCCTCAATGGTTTAGGGATATTGTTAGCCGTGAGTTCACGACTCTTTATGATTCAGAATATACTTGTCCTATATTTAGGCATACCCTTAATAGCCTCATTCTATGATTAACTCTTTAATTATAGGATGCCAGAATTAATTCAGATTAATATCCAATGAATCATGGTAAGAGCGTCTAGCAGTATCGTCCCATGATTCCCTAGGTATCACTGAATAGTGCTTGCAAGAACCAGTCGATTATGGTTAATGTATAGTTTGGTTCCTTCATCTCATATATCCCGATCGAATTTACAACAATTGGTACATCGAGGATTGTATATTGATTCGACAACTATGTAATATCTTATAGTGATATCGTATGTGTAACTAGAAAACTCCTTTCCTAAAGTATATCTTACCGTTGTGATCAAAGACTTTGTACACTATAAAAAATATATTACATAGGATATCCACACCTGTGGGTGTGCAATGAATCCTCGAATGCAATACACTAACTCCTATATATTTCATTACTATACCCAATTTCACCACCTGATGACTCTAATAGAGTCGGTAAATGAGTTAAAGTGCAGCCCGACCATCATATAGAGTCCCAGTGTTGTCCCGAGTTATAAGGACTGCTAGTGTACAATCACAACCAAAGACTTATCCACTCGATAAATGATAACCACTTCAAAAGTCTGTGTGAGGGATGTTCGATGAACTCATCGTATGATCACTCATCTGTATGTTTGAACATCTCTATGTCCTTGCCAATGAAACATAGTACAATACATCACATATGCTAGTCTCTAGGTCAAGCGGCCTTTTATCCTTGTTTATTAGGCAGCCCAATTGACTAGGAACAAATTTAGAATATACAGTGAATATTGATGTATTTCATGATAACCATCATATGTACCATCACATCACACTATAGTATATTCAAGGACTTTATCTATGCATCTAGCATAGGTATAAAAATAAAGTAAATGCCAAACTAAATTGAATTATATTAAAATAAAGGTTGGTTATTTACAAGAGTCAAAAAGCCCTATCCAACAATTAGCTTTACAGGGCACCTACTCTAACAAGTTGATGTTTACTACATCTCTAAGGACCTCAAGATAAGTACACTTGAAAGTTTATTTTCTACTTTTAAACTTTACGAGTCCCGTTGTGTAGATACTTAGGACTTAGAAAAATCAAATAACATTGCCCTAAAAGCTAAGAAGGAAATTCAGAAGAGCAAGGAACATAAAAATGTTACAACCTAAGTTTTGATTATGGAAAAGGGCTCAAAGTTAAGATTTCTTGTTGTCTAACAAAGTTGACTGAGTTTGCAAGAAAATCCTAAGTGATCTTAGATAAAAGAAAGTTCTAGTTAATACTAGGCAGGTGGAAAGTCCTAGCTGCGGTTAGGCAAATAAAAAGTCCTAGTTGAGGTTAGGTAATGAAGTCATGGTTCGGGGGACTGGACGAAGTCTTGGCGGGTTGAGGATTTTGGGTGAAATCATAGAGTTGAGGACTCTAGGTGAAAAGCCTGGGGGTCCCGGACACCAGGTGGAAGACAGGATAGGTCATAGAGCGAACGTCAGCATGAAGTCTCGGACGCTGAGCAAAAGTCCAATCGATCTAGAAGACTGATCTAGCAAAAGGTAAATTCTCCTGAGAGGAGTAGGTGAGGACGCATTCCTTGAAGAGTGAACAATAGGCGTCGGTCCGACCTAGAGAGTGAAACTCGAAGTCAGGACCGAACAGCCTAGAGGTTATGAAAAAGTTAATTTTTATATACTATTTGCATATTATACTGATTGATGCTTGATTTAATGTTTTTTTTCTTATGCATACTTAGATTAGGATAGATAAGAACTTAGGCTTGATCGACACTTATTTAGTTAGATTAAGAATTCTCAGAAAGAAAATTAAATATTTAATTTCTTTAAAAGGCTTTGTCCAGGAGCGGTTGTTGTTCCAATATCTAAGAAAGCCTAGTGTTTCGCCATAGCTTAATCATTTTAAAATCTTAATTATTTTCAAATCTTAATCATTTTTAAATCATAATTAATTTTCAAAATTCAAACTTACATTTTCCAAATTCAAACTTATATTTTCAAAATTCAAACATAAATATTTTAAAATTTTCAAATTCAGACTTAATCATTTTCAAAATTCAAAATCAACTTTAAAATTAACTTAACTTCACCTCACACAAACTCATAAGATAAACATATTTGATAACTTAGAAAAGGTGAGAAAGAAAATCAAGAAAATAGATAATAACTTTTATGTTTATTTTCTATATTTCGTATGCTTGGACTCTAGTACCCTCAAGCTTAAATAATTTAGTTAAATTTTTTTTAAGAAATCAACTAAGAGGGAGTGAGAGGAGTTAAGTTAAGTTAAATATTTTTCTTTTTAAAAGTTAAATTTTTTTAAAGTTAAATCTTTTCTCAAAGTTAAAGAATTTTTTTAATCTCAAAATTAAATATCCTTTTAAGTTATTTTTTTTAAATTTCAAAGTTATTTTTTTAAAAAAAAATAAGTTCTTTAAAAAGGTCAATGTATTTTTGAAAAAGGAAGTTAAGTTTTTTTTTAAGGTTTAACTATTTTTGAAAAGAAAGTTTAAACCATTTTTGAAAGACAAGTTTAAATATTTTTTTAAAAGACAAGTTTAAATATTTTTTTATCTGGCTAAGTTTGTTTGAAATCTCTTCAGATAAGTACTTAACTAAGTTTTTTGTGGAAATCTTTTTACTTGATTGAGATTTTATCAAAATCTTTTTGAAGCTAAGTACTTTTTAAAGCTAAGTAACTCATTTTTAAGCTAAGCTTTTTTAAAGTGATGAATTCAGGAGAGCTTAAAGTTAAATTTTTTAAAGTGATTAAAAATTAGTATTTTTACTATCTTTACAAATTAATTTTCTCTCTACTTAGTATTATTTTTCATTTATGTCAAAGGGAAAGAGAAAAGTTAAAAATTAAGTCAAACATAACTTAATAATTTTTTATTTTTTAGAGGACTAAATTAAGGGGGAGCATCTTTAATTTGCCTAAATTGGTTTATTTATGCTCAATTTTTGTACTTAAGCTACATTTTTTTATTATGATTTACTTAACTTTGAATTGCATTGTCATAATCAGAAAGGATGAGATTGTTGATGCAAAAAGCACCAGACGATCGAACCTAAGTTTTGATTATGGTAAACAATTCAAAGTTAAGGTTTCTTGTTGTCTAACAAGGTTAACTGAGTTTGTAGGAAAGTCCTAAGTGATCTTAAGTAAAAGAAAATCCTAGTTGATACTAGGCAGGTGGAAAGTCCTAGTTGCTATTAGGCAAGTGGAAAGTCCTAGTTGTGATTAGGCAACGAAGTCCTAGTCCAAGGGACTGGGTGTAGTCTTGGTAGGTTGAGCATTTTTGGTGAAATCCTAGAGTCGAGGACTTTAGGTGAAAATCAAGGGGGTCGCAAACACCAAGTGGAAGATTGGACGGATAGTGGAGCAGACGTCCAGCATGAAGTCCTGAAGTCTCGAACGTTGAGCAAAAGTCCAATCAGTTTAGAGGACCAATCTAGCAAAAGATAAACTCTTCTGAGAGAAGTAGGTGGGGACGCATTCCCTGAAGAGGAACAGTAGGTGTCAATCTGACCTAGAGTTTCAGGAAAACTCAAAGTCAGGATCGAACATCCTGGATGTTGTCAAAAGTCAATTTTTATATACTATTTGCATATTATTCTAACTTCATTTTACAGAAAGACTAACATTTTGTAGGGTCAAAATTTGTCTTATTCAATCGATCGAACATCGGGATGAGTCGACCAAATGTCAGGATCAGTTGACTGAACCTCAGACATCAAATCAGCTCACGATGAAGCTTCGACCAAGGGATCGGTCGACCTAAAAATTTTGCATGTGTTCATTGTAATACTTCAACAAATTATATAAACCTAAATTGACACCTTAAATATCACAAGGGTCAAATTAGAAAAGTATCGCAAAAATATATTCTATAGAAATTTCTTATCAATCATGCAGGTAAAAAATTATTTTGGGTCCCAAAATCTTGCTTAGTATAAATAAATAATTATGCATGCCTTATGTTTAGGAATATTAATTTTATTTGCAAAATTAAGTTTGGGTGTTTACTGTTAACATTTATTGCTGAAATTTTTTGTGTGTTGCTAGAGCGAATAATCTCTTAGTATTAAAATTTTTTTCAATCTTTTTGAATAAATTTTTTTTATGAATTTTTTATTGAAAAATTAAAATTTATTATTTAAAATTTATTTTTTTATATGTATTTTGAAAAACCTGATTTTTCATAGAATTATCGTTACATTTTGAATAAATAAAAAAATCAACCTAATTTTTCGGTTAATAAAATTATTTTTAAATATTCATTTTTGAAAAAAAAAATCATGCTTATTTAAAATATTTTTTTCATATAATCTTTCTATTCAAAATTCTTATCTAATTTTTTTATAGTGATATAACCATTGAATTCTATTTGAAAATATTTTTTATATATTTTTTTTAAATAATAAATTCTCTATGAATTATTTACTGAATATTTTATTTTTAAAATTAAAAATTATCAAAAACTTCTTTTTTAAAAAATAATTTTTTTATTAGTTATACATTTTGTTCTCTATATTTAGAAAAATTTAAGAGATTTGTCTCAATAAAAATCGATTTTTAAAATTTAACTTGTAAAACTATTTTCTGTGCAAAATAATTTATTTATGTTAAAATATTTAAATAAATTTTGTGAACATTTTTCTGAATATTCGTATTCTACTGTTGAACCTTAAAAAAATTAAAAAATTTCGAAGTATTAAACCTATTTTTAAATTAAATTTTCAAGTATAATTATTAAATCTTAGAAATCCATATTTTTAGAAAAATATTTTATAATTTTTTTTTCCTATTTCTTTATCCCTTAAAAAAAGTTTAAAATTTTTATCTAACTTTGTTTTTCCCTGACTTTGTTTTTTAATGTGATCAAAGGGGAGAGCTTAAGTCTTGGGGAGGTTATATTTGTAATTTTATAGTTTACAAAATTCTATTTTTAATTGTCATTTTATTCTATGTTTTTACTCTAACTCTAACTCAGGTTGATGCACATCCAAAAGGAGAGATTGTAGGTATCCTGAGGTAGTTTTTATATGGTCAACCGAGTTAAGTTAGGTCTTTTGTATGTTTGATACCTTGTGTCTAATTGTACAAGAACTTAGGAGCATAGGAAGTCGAGCGAAAGACGCAACTAGGGAGAAGGATGACATAGGAAAGAGTCGACAGACTCGATGCGTTCGAGGGACAAGGTGTTGCGGAAGAGTACACTGGCGGACGAGAAGGAAGCGTGCAACGTTTCTGAGGGACGAGAAACCAGAGCAGAAGCTTACTTGAGAAGAAGGCCGAAAATTAGGTTTATGTGAGCCCTATTCTAGATGGTCGAAATCACCCAAGCGAACGGAGCCAGAATGGAGGAGAATTCGAATAGTCGATAGCATGTTGACTATCTGGGCGCCTAGACCAAGTCCATATGCCTGAACAATTTGGGCGCCCAACCCCGTCTCGGTGCCCAGAGCTGCTCCAGGCGCCCGTACCAGATAAGCTTGATCCGTTGTGAACCATTGCAATGTGGATAAAGTTTTATCCATGCTTAAGCGGCCAGAGCCCTTCTAGGCGCTCGGAGCTACCATGTCAGCAAATGGTCAGACTCGACTAACAAGATATAAATAGAGCCCTAGTCTCAGTAGTTCAGATCATCACTTGTGTTCTATTATTCTGTGAGCTATCAACATTGTAAGAGGCTACTCTGCTCGAAAGAGAATTTTAGACAACTTTTCATAGTCTTGCAAACCAAGTAAATTTTGTGCATTTTTCTTTTATCAATTAGTTTATTAATTATTTTATATACAAGTGTTTCTCTAACTTAGTTTCAAAAGATCAAGAAAAGTTTCATTTTATTTTCAAGGCAATTCACACCCTCTTATCAGCCGCACCATAAAAAAAATCTACAAGTGGTATCAGAGCAAGACTCGCTTCAAAAGGACTAACCGCTATCCGAAGCAAAAGAAATGGCCGGATCCACATCTACCCGTCGAAATTTGAGGGAGACTTCGCAATGTGAAAAAAAACGTATGGAGGTATTCTTCAAGATCGATTTTGAAATTTTGTTAATTATAAAATACGATTTTATAGCACTTAAGGATTAACAAGGAGTCGACACAGAAGAGTACATGTGGATGAAGAAAGAACAAGTTGACTTTGTGGCTAATGGAAAAGTAAAGCTCTATCAGTTTAGTGTTCTTCTACCCCAGGAGGTTAACTGGATCAGAAGCTAGCTATGACTCCACCAAAGATCTCTAGGAAAAATTCCTGGAGCTTCATGAGGGTACTTCAGAAGCCAAATTAGCAAAGCGGGACATCCTCTGAAGTCAACTGACGAACCTCCAGATAAACAAGGGAGAAAAGGTAGACCAACTCCATGCGAGGATTAAAGATCTGATCACCCAGCTCAATAACCTCATAGAAAAGGTAACAAATCGTGATTCTTTAAGGTACACACTTAACGCTTTTCTGAGAACTCAAGAGTAGTCAACCTTAATAGATGCTTACTTTATTTCTAATGACTTCGTGGTAAGTATGCTTGAAAGTTTATTTTCTACTTTTGAACTTCATGAGTCTCGTTGTGTAGATCTCAGGAGTTAGAAAAATCAAACAACATTACCCTAAAAGCTAAGAAGGAAGAATCATATGCCAACACTTCCCTCAACGATGATGAAACGACAATTATGGTAAGAAAATTTAAGATATTTTTTAGATCTAATAAATTTAGTCAAGCGCAAGCGAAGAAAAGAAGAGCAAGGAAGATAAAATGCTACAACCTATAATAAAAAGGAGCACATCTGTTGGATCGTAGAGTTTCGCTAGAGGGGGGGGTGAATAGCATTTTAAAATTTTCGTAGAGATGCGCAGTGGAAAGAAGAAAAGACACAGAGGACAAAGACACCAAGGTTTTTACTTGGTTCGGAGCCTAGGTTGACTCCTACTCCAAGGCCCGCAGTCGTTGACTGCTTTTGTTAGGCAATCACTATCAATTCGTAAAATAGTTACAATTTGAAAGTACAAGTGCGGGATAATGAAATGTAATACCGACAATATAACAGAATTGAAAAAGGTGAGGTTGTCAGTTGTCGGAGCAGCAGGGCGTCGTTGTGCCGTTCGGAGCAGCTTACGGGAGCACAAGATGTTCTGTTCGAATTGTTGAAGAAGCTACACCCCGAGGCTCCCTTTTATAGGCTCTGCAACACTAATCCAGAACCTTGAAGTTCGGGATAAAGTTTGACCCGAAGCGGATCGATCGATCGATCAGATGACTTCCACCTCATCCGATCCGCTCACTCCGCATCGATCTGGTCAACTTCTATCCCCGGTTCGGTCGACCGATCGCCAGGTTCGGTCGATCGATTAGCTGCTCTGACCCGGTCCACCTGGCTTGATCCAGTCGACGCTTATCCTTGGTTCGGTCGACCGATCCCCTGGTCGAACCCAGTTCATTCACTGAAGGTCTGATCTGCTGCTGTTTGGGGGTTCGGTCGACCGGTCCAGACGTTTGGTCGACCGATCCTGGTCAGTTCTAAACCTTCACCAAAATGTTAGTTTTCTGCAAAACAGAGTTAGAACAGAATATAATTAAATAGGAAATAGTAATTAGATTCTGTCTCACTGAGACCAGAATCTAGTCAAGATCTCGACTTAGAGTTCCGAAATGACTCTAAGTCGGATCGGCGCCTAAGTTCCCTTCCCAGGAATGCGTCCTCACAGTCACTCGCCTCCAGTGACTTACCTCCCTTACCTGCCAGACGTCCGGTCAACCCTTCGACCCGTCTGGACTTCGTGCCAACTATCCGGTCAACCCGTCGACCTAGCTGGACTTCGTGCCAGCTATCCGGTCGGCCCGTCGACCTAGCTGGGCTTCGTTCTAGACTTTCGGTTAGCCCATCGACCTGTCTGGACTTCTCCTGCACACTCGGTCAGAGTGTTAGATCAACACCAAAACTAACTTAACCTATTTTGTCATTCATCAAAACCTGGGTTAGACCGTTAGTGCTAACCGCACCAACAATCTCCTCCTTTTTTGATGGAATGATAACCTGGTTAAGTTAGTGAAAAAAAATATGCAAGTAAAAAACAGACATTTATAGGGTTATTAAGTTAGCTTGGTTTGAAATTTTGTGTTATTTTAACTAACTTAACCACCTATCCCTCCCCCTTTGGCATTCATCAAACATGACCATAGATCAAATGAACATAATTACAAAAAAAAATATAAGAGGAATACAGACTTTGTAAAACTTGCAAGCAATAATGTCAAGTTGACTTGGGGGGTTTAAATTTTAAAACATAGATAATTTTGTTTTTATTTCTTAACCTTTGTAAAATAACTAAGTTTTTGGAAGCTAGCTATTTTGGCAACATAACTTAGTAGTAGGTTTGCAAATTAGTTTTCAAGAGATAATTTTTGCAAGCTAATTTTTCAAGTATAAGTTTAAAGTTAATCAAGTTTGTAATTTCAACTTTCAAACATAAGTTTATATGTTCCAAAATTTAATTTTTTAAAATAAAGTTGAACATAAGTTCTATAATGGTAATTTTACAAAAGTAAAATTTTTAAGACCTAGATAAAATTCAATGTTCAAAATTAAGTAGCAGCTAATTTTCAAAGTTAAACTTTTAAAAACATGTAAAATCCATTTTTCAAACCAAAGTTTGTAACATTCAATTTTCAAAACTATTTTAGTTTTTAACTTTTCAGAAGTAAAAATCTAATTTTCAAATTAAGTTTTAAATCTAGGTATTTGTAACTTAGATTTTAAAAGAATTATTAGAAATAATTAATTTTTCCAGATTTCAAAAATAATTTTCACGATCTATTTTTAAAGAGTAAAGATTAGGTTAGCTAAATCCTCCCCCTGAACCTGACATTAAAACAACTGTCTAACTGATTAGGTACTTACTAATTATCAGAAGATAGCAGCTTTCACTTGGTTAGTCAAGTTAAGTACATTGTAATCAGTTAGTGCTTGACTAGACTGAATAACTTAACTTGATCAATGTCTGTTTTGTATTTAACGTCCAGACTTATATGGATACACTGACATAAGCATCTTAAGTTCAGGCAACTGACCTATGCATCTCACCCCTTTCTATGTTTGTCAATCACAAGCAAGGTAAACCTAGGGTGTTTGTGAGATGCTCAAATACTAGCCATAGGGGAACATGATTTCTAAGGAAATATTCTAGTCTAAGGCTATAACCATTTTGAAATTCTAAAAATAAGAAGTTTTGAAAATATTTTACCTTAGAATTTAAAAATGCCTAATTTTGAAAACAATTTTTAAAATTCCTAGTCTATTAGGCACATCCCTAATTTTCTACGTAGATTATTGAATTCACTTTCAGGGAGGGGTTTAGTAAATATGTCAGCTAAATTAGACTTTGACTCAATGTGCTTGAGTTTAATGTCTCCTTTAGTGACATGATCCCTGATGAAGTGATGCTTAATTTCAATGTGTTTGATTCTGGAATGATGCACTAGATTTTTTGTTAAATAATTGAGCTGATATTGTCAATTAACACTTTTACATTTGTAATGTTTAGGTTGAAATCTTTTAACGTGTGCATCATCCATAATAATTGTGCAACGCATTCTCCTATGACTATATATTCTGACTCAGTTGTAGATAGCGCAACACAGTGTTGCTTTCTACTAAACCAGCTAACAAGTGATGGACCTAGTAGTTGACAACCACCACTTGTGCTTTTGCGGTCTAATTTGTATCCAGCATAATCTGAGTCAGAATACCCTATTAATTCAAAATTATTAGTTTTAGGATACCAAATACCTACATTAGTTGTTCCTTTAAGGTATCTAAAAATCCTTTTAACTTGAGTTAAATGTAATTCCTTAGCGCAGGTCTGGTATCTAGCACACATACTAACTACAAATAAAATATCAGGTTGACTTACAGTTAAGTACAGTAGACTACCTATGGCACTCCTATAATATTTTAAGTCAACGGGTTTTCCATTTGGGTCATTATCTAGGATTGTGTTTACGGCCATAGGCGTTTTGATTTCTTTAGTATTTTCCATTTCAAATTTTTTAAGTAATTTTTTAGTGTATTTTTGTTGATAAATGTAGTTTCCTTCATTTGTTTGTTTGATTTGTAATCCTAAAAAATAGGCTAGTTTTCATACTAAACTCATTTCAAACTCTTGTTCCATTAGACTTGTGAATTCATTTAAAAATTCTGAATTTGTTGACCCGAAGATGATATCATCTACATAGATTTGGGCTATGAAAATATCCTTTTGTATTAATTTAACGAATAGGGTTGGGTCAATTTGACCTTGGTTGAACCCTTTGGAAATTAGATAGGAAGTTAGTTTTTAATACCATGCCCTAGGGGCTTGCTTAAGTCCATATAAGGCTTTCTTTAATTTAAAAATATAATTAGGGTGTTCCAAATTTTCAAACATAGGTGGTTACCCTACATATACTTCTTATTTTATCAGTCCATTTATGAAGGTCGACTTAACGTCCATTTGGTACAGTCTAAACCCTTTATGGGCTGCATAACTAAGTAACATTCTAATGGACTCTAATCTAGCTACTGGGGCATAAGTTTCATCATAGTCAAGTCCTTCTACTTGACTAAACCCCTTAGCAACTAGTCGGACTTTATTTCTAGTAATTTCTCTAGTTTCAGTTAATTTATTTCTAAATACCCATTTTGTTTCTATTATTTTCTTATTTTTGGGTGGTGGTACTAGGTCCCAAAACTCATTGCGTTCAAATTGAGCTAGTTCTTCTTGCATTGCAATTACCCAGTCTGGGTCAAGTAACGATTCAGCTATTGTTTTAGGTTCGATTTTTGAAATTAATGAAATTTGACTTAGGTTTCTAAATGATGACCTAGTCTGAACCCTTAGGTCTAGATCACCAATTATTTGACTAGTTGGATTATTTGAATTGACTCTAATAGTTCTAGGAGATTGACTCTCTTGAAGTTCTTCTTCCTCTTCGTGATTTAGAGATTGATTGGTTCCTTCAGAATTAATATTTTCTTGAACAAATTCAATTGGTTGAGGTTGGGTTTGATTTTGTTTGGATTCTTCAAATTTTACATTAGTAGTTTCTTCAATTCTTAAGGTAAATTTATTGTAGACTCTGTAGCCCCTACTGTTTAGTGAGTAATCTACAAAGATTCCATTTTCTACTTTGGAAGTGAATTTTCCTAAGTGTTCAAAGGTTGGGTTTGATGAAGGCTGGGCACCCAAATACTTTAAAATATGTTATGTTGGGTTGTTTATTATAATAAAGCTTGAAAGAGATTTTATTTAGTGTTATTCTATTTTGCACGTAGCCGGTTGTGCTAACAGCTTCTGCCCAAAAATATTTAGGTAGGTTGTATTCGTTCAGCATTGTTCTAGATGCTTCAAGTAGTGTTTTATTCTTTCTTTCTACAATTCCATTTTGTTGGGGAGTTTTTGGACACGAAAATTCGTGATGATAGCCATTTTCAAGACAAAATTTGTTAAAATTATGATTTTTAAATTCTCCCCCATTGTCACTTCTAATTCTTTTGATTTTAATGTCTTTTTCATTTTCAACTTGTTTACAAAAGTTTGTAAATATTTCAAAGGTTTCATCTTTATTTTTTAAAAATTTAACCCAAGTGAACCTAGAATAGTCATTTATTATTACTAAACAATATAAACTTCCATTTATTGATTTGACTCCATGGGAGTCAAATAGATCTAGGTGTAAAAGTTCTAATATTGAGTTGGTTTGTGATTGATTGGTTGGTTTGTGAGTGGATTTTGTTTGTTTACCTTGTTGACAAGCATTACATATGGTTGAGTCTAAGTTAGGTAACTTTGTTAAGCCTCTAACTAATCCATTTAATTTTCTTATATTTCTAAAATTTGTGTGTAACATTCTTCTATGTCATAACCAAGTTTCCTCTTTTTGTGTTAAATAACACTTAACTGAAGAGGTGGTTAAGTTAATTGCATAGATGTTGTCTTTTTTAAAACCTTTAAGACTTGTAGTAGGATTATCTAGATGTTTGATTAAGCATTCTGTAGATAAGAATTTGACCTTATACCTAGTGTCACACAATTGACTTATACTTAGGAGATTATATTTAAAATAAGTAAAACATTTGTAATAATAAAATCTATTTTTAATTCAATATTACCTATACCAATTACCTTGAGTTTATCATTGTTTCCAAAGGCAATTGTTTCTAGACTCTTGTAAGTAAGTTGGGTGAACTTGGTGTGTTCTTCAGTCATATGTTTGGAACAACCACTGTCCAAAATCCACCTGATTTTCTACAATAGGTAGGAATTAAAGTAAGTTTGATTTTATTCTTTTAAGATCATTTTATGTAAGAATTTGAGTTAATTGTCAAGCAAACAGAATTTAAGTTTAATAATTTATTTTTAAAAAAAAACTTAAGTTTAAAGAAAATTTTTTAAAAAAATTAATTTTAAAATAAAATTTTTAAGTAAAAAAAATTAAGTTTAATTTTAAAGTTTTTAAAAAAAATAATTTTAAGATAAAATTTTAAGTTAAAAAAAAAATTAAGTTTAATAAAATTTTTAAGTTTAAAAGAAATTTAGTTTAATAAAAAATTTTAAGTTAAAAAATTTTAAGTTTAATTTTAAAATAAAAATTTTTATGTTAAAAAAAAATTTCATTTTAATAAAATTTTTAAGTAAAAAAAATTTAAGTTAAAAAAAAATTAAGTTTAAAAAATTTTAAATTTAAATTTTAAAATAATTTTAATTTTAATTTTAATTTTAATTTTAATTTTAATTTAATTTAATTTAATCCTTAGTCATCTCACCCGATCTACGTTTACAATCAGGGAATCCTATAATTTTGTGAGATGAATTAGGTTCAAATTTAGGGTTTGGTTTAAACTTTGTGTTAGATTTAGGTTTAGCTTTGAGTTCAACAAATAGGTATTCTCTAGATAAATTTCTGAGCTATGGTGAGTCACTTGGGCATCATTAGAGTAACCATGCCTTCGAGGTTTTCCAAATAGTCCTATCCACTGGACTTAGTACAAAACCTTGGTCTAACTGGTTAGGATCCATAAAGGGTAGCTTCGGTCAGTTCCACTTAGCCAAATGCACCAGGTCGAAGTCATATCTTCCTAGACATGCATAGACTAAGCTTCCCTAACGTACTATCATCCAAAACTTCACCAGTACCATTTTTCAAGTTAAACTTGAGCCCCTTTCTAATTAGTCCTAAGTACTCTGTCGGGTAAATTAGTTTTGATTACTCTGTCGGGTAGGTTAGTTTTGGAGGTGTCAGCTATTTTTGAGTCTCCCCCTGAATTATTGGTCTTTTAATTTAATTTTTGGTTTTAGGTTTATATCTACTTCTTTTATAGTTATAATTTACTTGATGATAGTCTAAGTTTTGGTGAGTTTTAGAATACTTGGATTTTGAATTTTTTTGTCTAGATTTGTATTCTGGCTTTTGATTTGTTTTAATTGAATTTACATAATATATTTTGTTTTTAGGTATGTAAAATTGATTAAGTCCTACTTGCGTGGTTAAGCACGCTTTCGGAACCCAAGCTTTACTTGTTTGTTTGTGTTGGGTTATTAATGATTTAAATGTTTTATTTGAGCTTGACTTATAGCCAAGTCCGGTTTTATTGTAAACTGCCTTTTGGTTATTTAAGATTAGATCTAAGTTCTTAGATCTTGTTGTGAATTTTTCTAACATTTCTTTTAAATTATTAATTTCTATTTTTAGTGATAAGTTCTCCTTCTCAAGTGTTAGATCTTGAGTTGGATTTGAATTTTTGATTTGTTCTTTGAGATTTTGATTCTCTTCAAGGAGCAATTCATTTTCTTTTTCAATTTTAATTAATTTATTATTTAAACATGAAATAATTTTAAAAAACTTTTTGTTCAAATTAAAGTATACTTCTTCGGAAACGAGTACGGACTCGTGGCTCGATTCGGGTTCGGACCCGTCTTCCGATTCGTCGTCCGATTCTTCTTCGCGGGCCATCAGCGCGAGGTAACTCTGGTTCTTCTGATCTTCGTCCTCCGATTCTTCCGAAGATGAGTCATCCCACGTTGCTTTGACGGCCTTCTTTTTTATCGGCTTCATTTTGTCGTTCTTCAATCTTGGACACCCATTCTTGTAGTGCCCCTTTTTGTTGCATCTGAAGCACGTCACGTTCCTCGGTTAGATTGGAGTGTTGGTCTCCTGCAGGTCCTTCTTGCTGAAGCTCCTCTTCCTCCTGGTGAACATCTTCCTTACCAGATTCACCAGGTGCTCTTCATCTTCGGAGTTCTGGTCGGAATCTTCTTCAGGTTCAGGCTTGTTCTTCTTTTCTTTGGAGGAGCCTGCAAACAAAGCTATACCTTTCTCGGATCTAGTGTTAGTCTGTATATGTAACTCTAATTCACAAAATAGCTAATCAAGTTTTAATTTAGACAGATTTTTTGAAATTTTGTAGGCATCCACGATGAATGCCCACAAAGAGTTACGTGGAAAGACGTTTAACACGTACCTTATCAGATCTCTGTTTTCCATCTGGTGGCCTATCGCGTGGAGCCCGTTGAGGATGTCCTTGATCCTCGCGTGAAGTTGACTCACCGATTTTCCTTCCTGCATTTTGATGTTAAATAATTTATTTAATAGCAAGTCACGTTTTGTTACCTTGGCATCGCTTGTTCCTTCGTGTAGCTCAATCAATTTGTCCCAAAGTTCTTTCACGTTCTGGTGTGGTCCTACCCGGTTCAGTTCTTCCTTCATCAGTCTGCACTGAAGCGTGTTGAGTGCTTTGAAGTCGGTTAAAGCCTTCTTCTTCATGTCTGGTGTCCACTGTTCCGGGTCCAGTGGAAGTCCGGAGTTGTACAAAGGTGTAACGACCCGGCCCTTTGGCCTCTTGGGCGACACTTGTGACGGCCCGACTGGCGGCCCTTATGTCGTCGGCCCATTTGGCGACCTCTCATGTCGTCGACCGATGACCCTTTGACCGTGCCGTTACTCACTAGGACTTTCCACCCCTGGCCAGTGGATTTTTGCCTCTAATATTAATTATTGATTAATCAAACTCAAATAAACAATTATATCAAGGATACAGAGATAAATATGTAAATAATATAAGTGTAACCAAAACCCTAGAACACTTAGGTAGACAAATGTGTTAGGACTTGAAATTTAACACACTCAAACCTTAGCATTATATTAAGGGGGAGTAATAAATAAGGAGGATTAATAAATTAAAAGAGTATCAAATTCAGGGGGAGATTTATTTTTTTAATTATCTCTTTAAGTGTTTTTGTTTAATCTTCTCTTTAAAATCTCTCTAGAAAATTCTACCTCAATTTTTTTAAAAAAAAAATTCTACTTTGAATATTTTTAGCAAATATTTTCAAAATTTTATGCCAGGTTCAGGGGGAGGAATTAATTAAAATTTTCCCTTTATTTAAAATATTTTAAAATTTGTGTTTGAAAAATGTTTTCTTAAAAATTTCATAAACCTATTTTTGAAAACTAACTCTTATAAAACTAAGTTGTTTTTAAGAATTGGGTTTTACTTTTTATTGAAATTTGATTTTGAAAATTAGATTTAACTTAGTTTTGAAAATTGAATTTAAAAATCTAGTTCTTAAAATTTGATTTTACTTAATTTTGACAATTTGATTTGAAAGTTAAATTTTACAAAAATTAGTTTTAAAAATTGCTTTGTTATTGAAAATTGTGGAAATTAGATTTTTCAAAACTTAAGTTTACAAACTAAGCTTCTCAAAATCATTTTCCTTAATTTTGAAAATTGAATCTTTTACAAACTTAGTGTTGAAAAATAAATTTCAATCAGTTTTGAAAAATAGATTTTTCAAACTTAGTTTTGGAATTTTGGTTTTGAAAACTTATGTTTGAAAAGCATTTCAAAGTTGAAACTTGTTTTGAAAATTTAAAACTTGATCTTGAAATTTAGAACTTATACACTTATGTTTGAAAATTAGACTATCTAAACTTAGCTATTTTTCTAAAAGCTAAAAGATAATGCTTTAAACAAGTTTTCAAAAGTTTAAACTCCCCCAAGTTAACTTGACATCATTTCTTACAATTTTTACTTTGTCTGTATTCTGTGTTGTTGATTACTTGACTTATGTCCTTATTTGATGAATGCCAAAGGGGGAGGGTTAAGTGGTTAAGTTAGCAAAACTAGAAAAATACAAACTAACTTAAAAACCCTTTAAATGCTTGTTTTTACTTTCATATTTTTTCACTAACTTAACCAGATTGTCATTTCATCAAAAAGGGAGAGATTGTTGGTGCGGTTAGCACTAACGGTCTAACTCAGGTTTTGATGAATGACAAAATAGATTAAGTTAGGTTTGTTGTTGATCTAACACTCTGACCGAGTGTGCAGGCGAAGTCCAGACAGGTCGACGGGCTGACCGGATGTCTGGCACGAAGCCCAGCTAGGTCGACGGGCTGACCGGATAGCTGGCGAGAAGTCCAAGCGGGTCGACGGGTTGACCGGACGCTTGGCGAGAAGTCCAGCTAGGTCAACGAGCTGACCGGATAGTTGGCGAGAAGTCCAGACAGGTCGAAGGGCTGACCGGACGTCTGGCAGGTAAGTAAAGGTAAGTCACTGGAGGAGAGTGACTGTGAGGACGCATCCCAGATAAGGGACAGTAGGTGTCGGTCCAGCTTAGGTCCATTTTGGATCCCTAAATTGAGACCCTGACTAGGTTCTGGTCTCGGGAAGACAGGACCTAAATCATAAATCTATATAAACTATTTATGCATATATTTTTATAACTCTATGTTGTAGACACAAATGTAGAGCTTCAAATTCTGCACGCGTAGCAACTGACAGAGCTTGATTCTGAGTTCGGAGTCAAAAGTTATGGCTCTCGGAAGATTACTGTGTCAAACAAGCAGTTGGACATGCCTGGGATCAGCCAGATTCGAACTCTCCTCATTTGATCCAAATTTTTGGGATCTGATAAGCTCTGGAGACTCCTCCAAAGGGCTATAAAAGGAGGGTTTGAGCAAGCTTCAAACATAGAACCCTCATACGTGCTTCAACGTATCCAAACGGCTTTCTGACTGCTCTGGGCTCCTGCTACGAAGCTGCTGCGCTCGACGACTACTCCGAGGAGTTCAGATCGCGCCCAGCAGACAGATATCAACACGAAGTGCTTCATCTTTTGATCCTTAAAAGTGTTGGTAAAATTTCTTTTATTGTACTTAATTATTATAAAAGGCAAGTGTAGTGTGTTGCATTTGGCTTCATTCTTATTGTACTTGATTCTCTCTTCCGGGGGTACCGGAAGAGGTTTTTAGTGTATTGCCCATCGATAGCTCCGCGGGACCTGGGTCTTAGAGTAGGAGTCACCGAAGGCTCCAAACTAAGTGAAAACCGCCTGCGTTTTTTTTTTGTGTTGCTTTTCGTATTTACTTTCCGCTGCGTACACTCATGTTTTAAAAATTTAAAAGAAGTGTTTTTCAAAACCACGTGATTCACCCCCCTCTCACGTGCGTCACGATCCAACATCCATCAGATCCATTTCTGGATCTTCTACACACTCTTGAAGATCCTCCTATGATTCTTCGGGATCCATCTCTACATCCTCCTCGGGATCCATCTCTGGATCCTCCTCAAAATCTTCAGGATCCATTTCTAGATACTCCTCAGATTCTGCGGGATTTGGATCCTCTTCAAAATCTTGAGGATTCATTTCTGGATCCTCCTCAGATTCTTCGAGGTCCATTTCTTCGGGATCTTGATCCTCTTCAGATTCTTCAGGACCCTATTCCAAATGAAGTAACTATCTATACATCTCTGAATATGAGATGTGCCCTTCAGAATCATCCCAAAGTTGGAATGTTATTTGCCTAAAATGCTCCGACAATGAATAAACTAGAGCTCATCTTCTTTCTTTGTCCTAGACTGGATACCCTTCTTGCTCTAGATTCCAGAACAGCCAATCAAGCCAACTAATAAGCCTACTGACTCTGTGATCCGGGTCATATTCCAGTTTCTTGATCTCCTCCCATAGCTCATGTTGTCGTTCATAGTGACCATTCATCGTGTATATTATTCTGGAATTGAAAATCATGATGTCAGTACAAAACCGACAGACCAGTAACAAAATCCGGTCATCTTCAATTCCCACGTATAGAACAAATATATACAGAATACACGAGCAGTTAAGAAAAATAAATTTTCTTTATTTAGGGAATCTCATGTGACTGACACATTGTATCGGTCAATCAGGAATCCGGATCTTAAGCTTAATCTATCGTCCTCATTAGAACTAATCCAATTTGACATAGATTTCAAACTTATGTTCTGTTATTGTTTAAGCTCATTTGAGTCATTCTAAAACTTATTGATCAAACTTAGGTACGTTTGATTCATCTAATGCCCATTGGATTAAGTTTGACCCATTAGAACAAATCTAATCTTTTTGATCAAATCTGACACAACAGAACTAATCTGGTTATATTTGATCAACCCAACTTATGTAAACAAAATCACCCCAATTAATTCAATAATAAACCGAACTGATTAAATTAACAAATAATTTGAACCAGATTTAGATATCATTAAATCAAACTGGTCTGCTTAAATTAACTAATAATTTAAACCAGATCTGGATTTAATTGGACAATTTGGTTTGGTTCAATTTTCAGTTAATTGAACCATAATTTAATTAAATATCTATTTCTTAATTAATAATATATTTCTATATACATTTAATTAATTAATAAATATATTTGATTAAATTTCTTTAAACATGCAATGAGGTTTTTAGTGATCTCCGTGAAGAAAAAAACAATTCATACATGCACTGTGCTTCGTCAAAGCATTATTGTTCATCTCTTTTTTTTTCTTCAATCGATTCATGAATCGATTAAGTTACTGTGTATCTCGAGAGTTTTTATTTTTTTTTATTTTCAATTGATTCATCAATCGATTAAAAATGCATTCAATCGATTGATAAATCGATTAAGTCACTATGCCGTGAACTTAATCGATTTAATTTCCTTCTCAATCGATTCAAATGCATGAATTAATTGAGTAATCAATTAAAATGAAAAAAACTATGCATTGTTCATCTTCTATCTCGCAACAAACGTGATTCTTCCCGCGGTCGACTTTCATCGGTATTTAAACATGATTGTCGAGTGTTGACGGTCCTCTGCCGCGATTCTATGTCGTCGAAGACTACACGATTTCCATGTAGTCAGGTGGAAATCACGATTCGAGATGCGATTCTGGCATAGATTGCTGAAATCGCAACGTCGCGATTTCTCCATGCTTTCAAAAACAATGCTCTGATACCATTGTTGATTCTTTTTGACAGCATGGAAAAAACACAAAAACAAAGTCATAACCACTCACAGTGATCTCCCGAAGAAATCGATGAAGTTGTCGGGCGTCGTTGCTGTCGGAAGTACGATCACAGATAATCGGAAAGTACTTCAAGGTTCACGAGCCAAATCCCCAACCTCTCGGATGTTCTTCTTTGCTTGACGCACCTCTGATCACTGTCGCCTCTGCCTTCACCTTATGCTCTCACTTCTTCGCCGATTGCTCTTGGACGTCATGTTAAATAGGAAGCAAAACATCGATTACCAACCGATGCAAAGAGAGTTTCCGTGTCAACTTTTATTGATCAGACGTTTGACACAATTTATGGTGCAACGGCTGTGTTTAATTAGGGATAATGTAATTAAATTTATAAGGTAATTAATATTATATTTTTATATTTGGTGAAAGAATTATATATTATGCATGTAATCTTTTTATAAGGATGATTATATTTTTTTTGTTTGATGTCCATTAATTTTTATAAAGAATATAATTCATATTATTATAAAATAATACAAATATCCTTATAACTAAATTTCTCTCAATTAAATCAAATTAAACTAGACTTAATTAAACAAGATTGAATTAAACCAAATAAAATTTAATCTAATAGAATAAAATTAAACTAAGCTAAATCAAATTAAATTTGACCGAATCAAACAAAATTAACCACCAAATTCCGGAGACGCGGAGGAGGAAAATCCATCTCAGAATTTAAAGGCTACATCGTTTTTTAGATAGCGGCGGACTTGTGGGAAGCCTGACGAGGCAAAATTAGGATTTCATATATATGGAAAGACCAGTGGCATGAAGAGCATACATCCTTCTTCCTCTAATGGCTGATAGCCAATGCCACAGAAGGTAAAGGAAGAGCAATTCCACTAGGCAAGTCAAAAGATCTCTCTACATAGATCTCCAATGTTTTACTTAACTCAAGATAAATCTTTAGTGCTCTCGGTCTTTTTTTCTTTTTTGGCTTAGAATTCTCTTCATTTGATCTAAATATGAAATTTTAGGAATATGAAGTAGAATTCCTATCAACACCTATATTTTTATCATCATTTTCAATTGCAACTTTGTCTAATATATTCTTCCACAATATCAACGAGAACTTAAGCATATTTCTCAAATGCACGGTCTCTATCAAAGATAACAGAAAGTTCATCATAGTAAGTCAATTACTTGTATATAAATCGTTCTGCATCTTCATGAGTCTATAAAAAAAATTATATGACTAACTAAACAAAAGAAAATAAAAATAAAACATTTTAATAATAAAATAAATTACCTTAATATATTCATCCCACACAGAATTCTCAGTCATAACATATTTTTTTCTGAGTTCCAACCAAAACCGCTACTACCAACTCCATTCAACATGTCATGCACAACATTGTGGAACTTCTGTAAAGTTTTTAACCTTGATTCAATGTGTGGTTTTGCCTTAATTCCATGTCCAGGCAAGCTAACCTCAAGCATTTGTTGTAGCTTTAGTCCATGCCCTATCCGGCATAATGGTCAGAGCTCGATTACCAGGAACTAATGACCTGGGGTTTACCCCATCATGTGTCTGACGTTTATGTACCTGCATGTACTGTTGGGGATCGGTCGGCCGACTTGAAGGGGGGTTGGATAGACGACACCCCCAAATACTCGCTTCTTTCTACAATGTTAGTGCGCAAGCGGAAATGCAAACAAAGCAAGTAGAAAGCTAAATACTAAAGGAAAGAATGCAAACCAAGCTACACGATCATTTACGTGGTTCGGAGATAAGGCTCCTACTCCACGGCTATCCGTAAGGTGGACGATCCCTATCCGTCGGTGAATTACTCCCCGGAAGACCTCCGGCTAGCTTAAACCTCCTTGTGGGTGGAGAAACCTCACCATAAACTCACCAAGACCTCTTGGACACAAGGGAAACTCTTGAGCACTTGTAGACTACTAATTAGACCTTAACCAAGTCTAATTTCGTCAGTGATAACCAAGCTTCCAAGCCTTGGTTATATAGGCCGCGGGTTGAAAACCCCGCCTACCAGTCGACTGCCAAAACATGCAGTCGACTGCCCTCTATGGAAATTCGACCGTTACATCCCAACGGCTCGATTCCACACTGCCAGTCGACTGCACCAGTCGACTGCTAAAACATGCAGTCGACTGTTACAGTACTGCTACAGTAAAACCCTAAAACTAGGATTTTACTCCGAGTACAATCTCTCATGCACTCGTACCCTCACCCTTACGACTCATTTGACACTTTATTTGCAGCTTTGACCTCTTGCCTTCAAGCCTACTTCCTTTGGCTCTCGTCCCTCGGATGCATTCAAGCCTGTGGCTCGCCCCCAATGCCATCCTTCGTGTATGCCTCGAAGTCGCTTCCCTCGGCTCTTGTCCTCGCTGCCTTGTCCACGGTCCCTCGGATGCTCCATCTTTCACCGGACCCGAAGCCATCAACCTGAGTCACATGTGTATCCTGCAAATCTGCACGACTCAAATACACATATCAAATACAAGGGTGAACCTAACTTAAACCCTTTACCCAAACACCAAAACACATGGTCCCGCGGACCATTGGGATTGCTCCAACAATCTCCCCCTTTTTGGTGTTTCGCAATACGTTTAAGTTAGGGAAAACATATAGCAAATAAACATGCTAAAACAAATGGACTTACGTTGCCAAGGCTATACACTTGGATTTACATCGCCGAATGGACTTACGTTGCCAAAGCTACACACTTGGACTTACACTACCGAATGGACTTACGTTGCCAAGGCTACACACTTGGACTTACACTGCCGAATGGACTTACGTTGTCAAGACTACACACTTGGCAACCGCCGTAACAATGCATCATGCATTTGAACCTATCCCAAGGCTCCCCCTACACCTACGCTCCCCATGAGTTAGGATTTTTACAACGGGCTTTTTAAGAACCTATCCCAAGGCTCCCCCTACACAAAGGTACTTTCAGGTTTTCCCAACTAAACCTTACTTCTCCCCCTTTGCCTAACATCCAAAAAGTTCTCCAACAATATCTCAATTATTGAAAACTTGTCATCCAAATGACCCTAAACTCATGTATGTATCCCCCATGGATCACATACATCTATATGAGCTGACCCGGTCAAAATCCAGTGCTGAAAGCACTTCCAGACTGGTATCAGTCGACTGCAAGAAGTACCAGTCGACTGCCCCCATGAAAATGAGCTTACAGAGACATTCTGTGCTCGTGAACAGTGTTACCAGTCGACTGGTAACTGTACCAGTCGACTGGTACACTATTCATGAAAAAATCAACCTTTTCTGGCCAACTTCAGAAATGCGCCAGAAATTCTACAGACCTCCAAAAATCCCCAAATTTTGTGGAGAGGTCTATTATATCAATATCTACTTGGGAAAAATATATATAAAAATATATCTATCACAAATCCCAAGATTGACACAAAATACAAAACTAGCTAAAAAGTTCAATTGAACTTTGACCTAAAGTCCTAGTTTTGGCTTCCTCTTGATGTATTTGCCCATACTAACCCACAATGCATCCCTAGCATTGGTTTATATGACATCTATACATCCAAAATCAATTATCATGCTATATGACCCCAATGTCATATTTTCAAGCATGAAACACAACTCATGTGTGCCAATTCCCTAGGTTTGAGACTCAAGTCCGTCTCCAAACCATTTGGTACACTCCATGACTCCTCTAGACTCCCAAGTAGTACCCACCTGAGATTCATTTGCCATGGGTCCCAAATTGACTCTTAGAGCTCCCCTTAGAGCTCTTTGCCTTAGCCACCTCCCTAGGTGACTCATCCACAATGGCTAGGCCACATCGGTCCACCCCCGGTGACACTTGGCCTACAAACGTAACTTTCTTAACCTTGGACACCTTGTCCTTGGTTAATTTCTTCTTACCATTAAACATCTTTCCCTTGCCATTTATTGACTTCTCCTTGCTATAGTCATATGCAACCCTAGCATAAGACTTTCCCTTAGCCTTGGAGGACTCTCCCTTGCCATGATCATTTGCCACCCTAGCACATGATCTCTCTTTGGCCTTTGAGGTGCTAGATCGGTATCCCAAACCCGATCTATCATTATTGGGTCTTTGACTACCCAACACCATATTTAATCCCTTAGATCCAATAGTGAATCTCTTAATGAATTTCTCCAAATTATCAAGCTTTGACTTCAAAGCTTGATTTTCGCTTTCTAGGTTCCTAACCCTAGAGTCAACATGTCCACCATGGACATTCCAAGACCTAGCCTTCCTAGGCATTAATCCCCTTCTTGGGATTAATGCCTTGGTTCTCTATTACCTTCTTCTCCTTAGGTAATGAGAATTTAACTTTCCTAGGTCTATCATGCATAGGTCTCCTAGGGTTATGATCAACATTTACCCTATTCTTATCATGATATTTAAATCCAAAATTTTGCATGGGCATACAATGATAATCAAAATCATTTCTCTTAGCATGCATGGGAACATGAGAATTTGAATTTGAATTACGATTCAAATTAGGGTATACCTCCCTTACCCTTGAAGCTCCCCCTTGACTCAAGCTCCTCTTCTTATTCTCCCATTTCTTTAAATGTGCAAGCTTCTTGATTTCTCTCTTCTTGGGGCATCTTGTGTGGTAGTGTCCAAGTTATCCACACGTGAAGCATCTAATGTGCTTTTTCGTCCTTTGGGCTTCTTCATTCCTACAACCCATGTTAGTATTCAAAATAATTTGATTGGGTTTAGGAGTTACCTTCTTCTTACCCAATGGACTCCTACTCTTGTAGTGCCCCTTCTCATTGCAACCGAAGCAAATGATATGGTCCTTTGACTTTGCTTCGGTGGAGGTGCTCACTAGGTTGACCTCCAAGATCTCTTCTTCCTCCGTCTTGGATTCTTCTTCAACCCTTGAGGATGTTGACGATGCTTCTTCATCCTCCTTCTCCTTCTTGGAAGTTGAGCATGACTCAACTTCCGTTTGCTCCTCTTCAACTTGAGCAACTAGACCCATCTCAATGGGTTCTTCGTCCTCTTGTGTAGGTTTAGGTTCTTCTTGTAGAACCATCTTCACCTTGCTCCACAACTCGTGAGCGTTCTTATACTCACCTACACCATTTATCACATGATTAGGAAAAATATCAATCAATATAGATATTACCTTTGAATTTGCCTCCAATCGTGTGGTTTGCTCTTCCGTCCAATGTCGTGGTCGGAGCCTTTTTCCCTTCTTGTCTCTTGGGACTTCGAACGGGTACTTGATCACCATCATTGTATCCCAATCCGTGTCGAAGAAGACTTCCATCTTCATCATCCAAAATGTGATGTCCCCAAGGCCTCCTCCTTCAAACTTTGGCGGTTCTATCAAGCCGGTCATCTTGTGCTTCCTTGGCGGTTAGTCCAACGGAGAGCGGCTTCGCTCTGATACCACTTGTTGGGGATCGGTCGGCCGACTTGAAGGGGGGTTGGATAGACGGCACCCCCAAATACTCGCTTCTTTCTACAACGTTAGTGCGCAAGCGGAAATGCAAACAAAGCAAGTAGAAAGCTAAATACTAAAGGAAAGAATGCAAACCAAGCTACACGATCATTTACGTGGTTCGGAGATAAGGCTCCTACTCCACGGCTGTCCGTAAGGTGGACGATCCCTATCTGTCGGTGGATTACTCCCCGGAAAACCTCCGGCTAGCTCCAACCTCCTTGTGGGTGGAGAAACCTCACCACAAACTCACCAACACCTCTTGGACACAAGGGAAACTCTTGAGCACTTGTAGACTACTAATTAGACCTTAACCAAGTCTAATTTCGTCAGTGATAACCAAGCTTCCAAGCCTTGGTTATATAGGCCGCGGGTTGAAAACCCCGCCTACCAGTCGACTGCCCTCAGTGGAAATTTGACCGTTACATCCCAACGGCTCGATTCCATACGAACAAAGATATTCTGTTCGCTGCCAGTCGACTGCCCCAGTCGACTGCACCAGTCGACTGCTAAAACATGCAGTCGACTGCTACAGTAACGCTACAGTAACGTTACAGTGCTTCTACAGTAGCGCTACAGTAAACCCCTAAAACTAGGATTTTACTCCGAGTATAATCTCTCATGCACTCGTACCCTCACCCTTACGACTCATTTGACACTTTATTTGCAGCTTTGACCTCTTGCCTTCAAGCCTACTTCCTTTGGCTCTCGTCCCTCGGATGCATTCAAGCCTGCGGCTCGTCCCCAATGCCATCCTTCGCGTATGCCTCGAAGTCGCTTCCCTCGGCCCTTGTCCTCGCTGCCTTGTCCACGGTCCCTCGGATGCTCCATCCTTCACCGGACCCGAAGCCATCAACCTGAGTCACATGTGTATCCTGCAAACCTGCACGACTCAAATACACATATCAAATACAAGGGTGAACCTAACTTAAACCCTTTACCCAAATACCAAAACACATGGTCCCGCGGACCATTGGGATTGCTCCAACATGTACCTCCTTTCATATCCGTAGGGCCGACACTAGGGGGTTGTTAATATAGCGGATCAATATTTTTTAGTCCATGCCCTAGCCTAAAACCTTTCTCATTCTTGTTTCGAAGCTCTCCAGTATTATGTAATTGCATCAATGCTTTAATAAGTGCAGCATCTTTTTAGTAGACCATTGATGTTTATTTTTTCCTTGGTCTTTTTGAGTTGTAAGATTCTCCTGAAGGTTTAGAAGATATGTTCACTTATAGAACAAAAAATTAACAGTTCAAATAAAGATAAATAGCCAAAAGTCAAAAGTTCCAATAAGCTGAATTTCAGCGGCCTAAAAAGCTAGCATAAGTTATAGAAATAGCTAAAAGTAAAAAATCCCATGCTTATAGAGGTCACATGTAAAATTAAAAATTGTAATTCACAGTTAGAACTACCATGCTTACCGATGTTATGTGCTTACACAGTCAAAAATCTCATGCTTCAATCTAAACAAAAAACATTGTAATTCAACATAATCAAAATAAGCTAAAACATAAAATTAAAAATTGCAAGACATGTTACATGTAAATTACAAAGAAACAGAATAAAGACAGTGGTTTTTGCTCATTTACAAAAATCTAATAATTCATAAGAATTACACAAATGATCTCATCTAAATTTTTTCATTCATTAAACATGTCATTGGCCAGATTATCTCACCAATCGCTAAATTCACTCGAAGTTTCAATGGTTAATCCCACATTTTCACAAATGCCATCAACTCCATCTTGTTGACTATCCAACCTTCTTTCTGCAAAATCCCTAGACATTTCTCTCCTTATAAAATTGTGAAGAAGGCAACATGTCATAATAATTCAATTTTGAGTTTGGATCGTATAATACGTTGGACTTCTAAGTATTGCCTAACGTATTTTAGGTAGCCCAAAACAACTCTCTATCATATTTTCTAGCAGCCGAATGCTTCATATTGAAAAACTCTTGAGGACTTCTAGGTACTCGGCTTTCTTTCCACTCATTTAAATGATATCTTTGGTTCCTATATAGTGCTAAAAAACCCTCACAGTTTGTGTAACCGACATCGACAAGATAATAATATCTTATAAATTGAATAAATGTATTTAAATAGATCACAAACTCAAAACACAACAGAGTATTTAAGATATTTTAAAAAATTAATTAGCAAACTATGTGGGACTTTTAATCCATTTTTCCTTGTGATTACATCTCATAGTACTCTACTATCTGCTATTGAACCTTCCCATCTAGATAACACGTATGCAAATTACATATCTCGGGAACAAGCATCAAGTACATTAGTAGCAATTTCACCCCTTCTTGTCTGATATCTAGGTCTATCATCTACTAGTAGTCTAACTTTAATGTGTGTTTCATCTAAAGTTCTCAAACAATTCTAAAAGGAACAATAAGAAGAAAATAAGAAAAATATCATAAATCATAATTTTAAAAACAAATATAAAAATTACTTTAAACCATTTCCATCTCCAATCTACTAAGTTTGTTTCAATTGGCTCTGGATTTTCAAAAAACACATTTTGTAAACGAATAACAACATTCAAAAATTGAGAAAAATGTCTACTAATTGTTTCATCAGACCTTTTAAATCAAATTTGTATAGTTCTATTATTGACATGATGAGCTAACAAATGTAATGACATTACTACTTGCTCATCTACCTCTAAATATCTTGTTCCTTTCAATCCCTCTTCACTTGCGAGCATACAACACAACTTTACAAAACTACTCCTAATCATTCTTAGCTGTGCTATGCAAGTAGTTTCACTCTCATATGCTAAATTATATATCATCCCTCTCCTAGCAAAAACATCATTCACATATTACCTTTTCAAGCAATATGATCTATTATGTTATTCCACTAAAATACAACACATTTGAAAAAATCAATTCACTATATTCAAGATTTCCAATTAATGCATTAACACAGCTGTTGGTACAATATTCCCTAGGTCAAGGTTGACCTGGTTAACCAAGCCTGAGTCTTGGTTTGGGTTTCGATGTTTGACAATATATTGGGTTTAGATGATATGGACAATGCAGGTGCAGTTGTTCATTTGGGGAGATTGTTGATACAATCCCGTTTGGTCAAAGTTGATCAGTTAAGATTGTGAAGGAAAGTCAAGTAGGTCAAGGTTGACTGGATACTTGACTGAAAGTCCTGGTGAGTGAAGCTAGGCAGAAGGAAAATCCTGGTGAGTGAAGCTAGGCAGAAGGAAAATCCTAGTGAGTGAAGCTAGGTGAAAGTCCTGGTGAGTGAAGCTAGGTAGGAAGAAAATCCTGGTGAGTGAAGCCAGGTGAAAGTCCTAGTGAGTGAAGCTAGGCAGGAGGAAAATCCTGGTGAGTGAAGCCAGGTGAAAGACCTAGTGAGTGAAGCTAGACAATTGGGAAAGTCCTGGTGAGTGAAGCCAGGCAGGAGAAATCCAGATGGGTCAAGGTTGACCAGACATCTGGTGAGAGTCCAAGTAGGTTAAAGGGATTGACCGGATACTTGGCACGAGGAAGAAAAGTCCAAGTAGGTCAGAGGAATTGACCGGATACTTGGCAAGAAGAGAAAAGTCCAAGTGGGTCAAAGGGATTGACCAGACACTTGGTGAGAGAGTCCTAGCTGGTCAAGGGTGACTGGATGCTAGGTCTTATGTACCAACAAGTCATGGTTGACTAGATGTTGGTTTAGGGGGCTTTAGACTTGGTTTTGGGCAAAAACCAAGATCTGGATTGATCAGCCGATTGATCCAGCAGATCTGAATTGATCAGCCGATTGATCCAGCAGATTTAGATTGATCAGCCGATTGATTCAGCAGATCTGGATCGATCAGTGGATCGATCGGATCAGCTCAATCGATCGGCCGATCGATCCGGTGAGTCCCCGCGAACAGAACCCCTCTGGATCGATCGGTGGATCGATCCAGAGGTCCCAATCAATCAGTGGATCGATTGGGAGCTGCTGTTTATGCGCGATAAGCCCTGGATCGATCCACCGATCGATCCAGGCTATTCCAGAAAGCACAGAGGTGCTCTGGATCGATCCGTGGATCGATCCAAAGCCTCCCCGATCGATTGGGAGCAATCCAATCGATCGGGATCCAACCGTTGGCATCGATTTAAGCCGCAGGCGTTCATTTCCTTTAGAAGAACTTCACCGATTCACTCCAGATACTCTCTAGGACCTCCATAGCTCTCTCCAAGCTCCAGATCGCCAGTTCTTGAAGATTCTTGGAGGCTTTTCCAAGTCAAGCGGCGGATCAAAAACAAGAAGAAGAAGTTAGGGTTAGGGTTTTTATTGCACATCTTGTAAGCTTTTGCTTATCTTGTATTTCCCTTTCTTCTTCTTGTATTAAGAGTGTTGTAAGGCTTCTCCGCCTTTGGTAGTTACCATAAAGGAGTGTTATTCATAGTGGAGGGTGCGTGAGTAGGTGTGGATCCTTGGACTAGTCACCTCTTGTGAGGTGGATACCAAGTAAACCATCCTTGTTAGCGTTGTATGCTTTTGTTTATTATATTTCCGCTGTATATCTCTGAAGAAACGAGCAACGCCGACGACGAGCACGCGAAGAGCTATTCACCCCCCCTCTAGCTACTTTTCGGTCCCAACAACAACAACTAGTTTCCTTTTTTCTCATTATATTCTTGGTCTTTAAACTAAGACGAGTCATGGCTGAAAAATAAACAAGACCAATAAATGAAAAGGTTGAGTTCAACAAGATGCTGATTTTGATAAAAACATCTAACAAGTTTTGAAAGTAACATATACTTATAACTATACTAAAAAGGAATACATGCATTTGAAGTGTTGATGGTGGTATACACAGAATGATCATTGCAACTTTTTCCCTCTTTTTTTGTGTTTGACATTGGTGATCTCAAACCATGAGTTGTTTATACTTATTTAGTCAATCTATCTGCTCATCTGTATATTGGCTCTTAAGTGTAAGGTGTTGATGCAACACACTTAAGCTAATTGATAGTGATACTTGTGATGGAGCCCACATGTAATACCATTCACTTGTTGTAGATTGAGAGACTGCATGGGATAACACCTACATGTCTATATTAATGCTCACTGATTGTTGTCTTCATATAGTTGTCTTGCATTGGTTCTAATATCTACTCACATGGGTGTTAATACCATCATAACAAGCAATTATAGTATTTGTTGTAGCAATGATAGTTTCCATTGCCACACTGCATTTCACTTGCTGCTTTAACTTGCCTCTAGTTTCAAGATTGCTATGGAATCACTATAAGTCATCATGTAACTACTAATTTAATGAAAACTAAAGAGCAAGATAGGATATTTTAGAGGGAAAATAAAAGCATGTTTACTATAGGAGGAAAAAATACATGCTAGATTGATGTTGAGCGCCGATGCCGATGGAGGCGGCGATAGATCAAAGCCTTGGCGAGACTTTAATGGGAAGCAGAGGCGAGGGGGTGGTGTGGGCGCCGATGCTGATGGAGGTGACAATGGATCAAAGCCTTGGCGAGACTTTAATGGGAAGCAGAGGCGAGGGAGGTGGTGTCAGCGTCGATGCTGATGGAGGCGGCGGTGGATTAAAGCCTTGGCGAAACTTTAATGGGAAGCAGAGGTGAGGGAGGTGGTGTTAGCGCCGATGCTGATGGAGGTTGTGGATGGAGGTGGTGTCGGCACCTATGTTGATGGAGGCGCTAGGATGAGTGCGAGAGGTGAGGGAGGTGGTGTCGGGGAATTTGTTGAGGGTTTCGTTTGCTGAGGTCTCGGCGAATTTGTTAGGGTTATATTTGGCATATTAAATTTTAGGGGTGGAATGTAATCTAGATTACATATTTAGCCTTGTAATCCAGATTATAAAATTTTATTATCTTTTATAATCCAGATTATATTACATTACAAGTTTAAAATTGTACCAAACAAAATAATCAATCTTGTAATGTAATCTTGATTATATTACAAGGCTGATTACCCCTCACCAAATATACCCTAAAAATATGCAATCATGTTACATAAAAATTGCACTATTAATGAACAATGGATTGTAAATAACAATGGATGCCTAGAAAACCTTGGTTTTTACAACAAACTCACTCAAGATGAAATTGATGAAGAAAGACTTTAAATTATAATAGACATGATTCTTATGGTGTATTTGGTTCAAGTTATCATTTATAACCTTGGTTATGTGATTACTTGGTAATCACATAAATTCAATATAGGTAATGTAATAAAAACATATTTGTTTGAAAATTTTAATGTATAATTTACATTTTTTTTTACCTTTTACGTTATTTTAACTTTATTATATTTTTTAAAATATAAATTTATTTTTAAATAAAAAACATCTATTTTTATTTTTTATTTAGCCTTTATAATTTAAAATAAAATTTTCGTTATAAAATTGTAAGGGTGTTTTTTTCTCAAAGTATAACTATCGGAGGATATTTTTGATTAAAAAAAAATTATTAACCCTGGAATCAAGAAATCTCAGTTTTTCGATTCCGGATTGTATGCCCCTTTTATTAACGTGTCGGACATGGATCATTACTCAAGAATCACCGATTACCTAAACAAAATAGGATTTTCATTGATAACCTTAAATGAGGATAACTCTCAACCAAACACACTCTTAGAGTCACTAAAGCCATTGGAAGCAAAGAGCTAAATTTATGTGGATCAAAGAAGCTAATGAATAATGCTTGTCGTGGAAAGGAAAAGAAGCATGAAGTTAGGAAATTGCTGAGGTTAGGAAATTGTTCAAGCCTTTTCTAACTCCAATAGCATATCTGCAGAATTCACTGAATACATAAAAAAAATCATGGAGGCACAAAGCAATTGTATTATTCAGCTTACTCTTGCTCTCTTTCAAGAGATCAAAAACAAGAATTCCTTCACCCTGTGCAACCTTTTTGGTTCAAATAAAAATTGATAAATTCAATTCTGAATTCCTAAGGTGTTTAGGTCTATCATCAAACAAGACATTATGCTTATGTTTCATCAGCTTTATGAAGACAATATATAGTAAGTTTTTTTACACTTATTTTGACGAAGGAAAGTAGGATTCTTATTCAAGATGTTAGGCCCATAGCATACAAAATCTGCAATGTGAAATTAATGGCCAAGTACAACTAAATTACAAAAGGTCATAAAAATTTCAATATGCTTTCAAAAAGGGGTCATTTATGTGTGCCACTGAAGTGTTGAATTGGTGATGCAAGCAGAAGTGCAGCTATGATTAATATTGGCTTTAAGAAAGCATTTAACAAGGTGAATTGGTTCAATCACAGCAATGTTGTTAAGCTAAATGGTCTTCCTCTAAGTTGGATTAGATAGATGGAGTTATTTCTTACATCAGACAACAATTATCTACTAACAAATGGAGTTGTAGGCTGAACTTTCAAGAATAGTAGAGGACTTGGGCAATGAAGCCGCCCCTTCTTTTCTTTTTATTATCATTGTCGAAGTCATATCAAACTAATTCAGACCATTCAGCTAGTACAATATGCATATGCAAACACGATTCTGTTTGGGAAAGCTAAGGACAAGGAGCTAGCAAATACCAAAAATATTATAGTTTACTTTTTGTTGGCGCTTGTAAGGAATGAATGTATATTGACTTCATGTTGCCATTTTTAGTTTAGTGGTTCAACTTGGCTTTGGGTTCTCTAGCTGCAAAGGAATGAAATAAAAAAATAAGCTCTATAGAAAATTTTAATCGATCATCAAAATAAATTGAGAAAAATGAAATATGCAGTGAAGAGTTTCATTTTTAAAATGCTCATTAATTATCTGACACAATGTCACCCATGCCTATCTTAATAAAAGACAGATTTACGAAGACTGACTCTGCAGATATAATAAAAGACATGCATGCAATGAATGCTCAAGATCAAAATTTATATTTTCAAGAACAATTTTTTAAGTCTTAACCTGGAAATCATGCTGTTGGAATTCAAAACTTACACTAGCTCTTGAGTGTTGGTTGGGAATGAATCGTCTATTTTTTATACTTTTGTTAAAAAATCATGCTATTTTCAAGACAGATTTGCTTTCTTAAAAGGTAATTTATTTTGGATAATATTAAATTGATCATAATATGATCAACTAGAATATATACATATATGTATATACATGAATATTTTAATAATATCATATAAATATATTAATTACATGTATACATGTATATATTATAATTGGAAGATAAAGATTTCTAACCAGATTATAACCAATAAGATTTAATCATTTGTTTTTTGGTCTAGTATGCTTGATAAAGAGATTAAAAATTCTTAAATATTTAATATTTTTAAAATATCTTGATTACCATAATATATCTCTTTACTAACTAGCAAATAATTGAAAATATAATTAAAAAAAGATAAAATAAAATATTTTCATTTAGATGGTTGTATTTTAACAGTTAAATAGAATTTTTTTTTTACGCTTTTATTTGCGTTATTTTATTTTTCTTTGACATTTTTATTTGCGTTATTTTATTTATTTTATTTATTATTTATTTGCGTGGTAGATTGATGGCGGCCTTCTCTTTTTATCCATTGGGCAAAAAACGTGGGTCCCGCCGCCCAGCGGCCCCCTAGGTCTGGTCCCACAGAAATCTTAGGAGGAAGTAAATCAGCGGTGAATACTGGCCCGGGTAAAGCGTGGTGTCTCCGGAATTTAACACAGCCGACCCAGATTATTCATCCAGTGCGTGTCCGTGGACCTTTGACCCTACAACTCATTGTGCATGGATGCCACACCTTAACCGGTTGATCCAGCCCGGGGGGTAAAGCGTGGTGTCTCCGGAATTTAACACAGCCGGCCCAGATTATTCATCCAGTGCGTGTCCATGGACCTTTGACCCTACAACTTATTGTGCAAGGGTGCCACACCTTAACCGGTTGATCCAGCCGGCCTTCTCTTTTTATCCATGAATAGCTACTTGGAGGCCCATATAAGGGCGATGAATAACATGAGACCCAAGCGAAGTCACCAAGAAACGAACGGATTTTTTTCGAAGAGCGAGGGAAGGGAAGGGAAAGGGACGGGCGCCATTACTTCCGACTGCCTCGTCTAGTGGTCGTAAGGCTGCAGGTCGCTGCGACTAGAACAATTCTCCGTCGTCGTCGTCGATGGAGCGCGTTGTGGCGGCTAACGAGGTCGCCTTCAGCTTAGGGTTTACTGGACACAGCGGTCATCTCCATCTCGAGCCACTCCATCCCGTTGTCCGGCCGAACTCCTTGACTTCTCTCCCTGATTTCATTCTCGTAAGTACTCCTCGTTCCATTGCCCTTTTTAATTGTTGCTAACAGGTTTATCTTTGTTCCTTTGCTTTCCTATTCTTTGTCTACTATCTTCATTTGAGAAATGTTCGTGTTACCACTGAAAAATAAAATTTCATACATATATATCCTTAGATTTTAACACACACAAAAAAAGATAAGCATCTTGATGATAAATTGTATTCTTGGTCGAAATTAAACTCAATTCAAGTCGTTCAAATCGTGATAAAATATTACAGCAACATTTTTCTCCTGGTAATTTATTCAATAAAACTGTAAATGCTGTATTCTTTTGTTGTAGCCACCTGCTTTTCCTCAAGAAACACATGAAAGAATGAGGGAGAGTATAGAGGAAAATTACCTTCATCCAGAGGTCGACCTTGATGAGTTCTCTGTGCAAAACTCTGGGAGGTGGTGGCATTATGATTGGTTTGACAGGGCTAAACTCCAGTTGGAGCCTTCAGAACCCCGTTTCATTGTTGCTCCTATGTGGGAGTTGCCATTCAGGCGATCCAAGAATTCAGTAATATGGAATCCACATTCAGTGGAGGTATCATTGAGATTCTTCTCTATGTCTCCCTAAACATTGCACTTATATCAAAACTATAGCAAGAAACAAGTTCTTATTTTATTCTTTGATTTGAATTAAACTTTCTTGTTCTTATTCCAGGTAGACATTACATTGCTGATGGAAGGTGCTCAAGAGTTGGGATCAATGCCTCGAATGCCTGGGCCACCAAAGGAATTTGTAAGAGGAAGCACCAACAACCGCCCATTCCGACCAGGAGGACTTGAAGGTTCTCAAGCTTTACAAAGAAGCCTTCCCGAGGGAGCACATAGTGGTGATTGGGTGCATGAAGTTATCCATGGTGGTCATGCTCAAAATGTCCCCCCTAGCTCTAAAAATGGACTTGATCTAGGTAGCCTTAAGGTACTAGTTAGTAAGTAGTTACTAATTGTTCAACATTATCTCAACTACTGTTCACTCATGTGATGCTTTCTTTCTTTCTTTTTTTTTTTTTTGAAGGAATATACCTGCCAATGGACCTATACCAGCCAACAGATATTTCCAGAGAAGGATTCTATTGATGAGGGAATGGTAAATTGATGCCCAATATTCTTTTTTATCAATAGGAAATATGGTGAAAATTTGAATTTGCTGTAAAAAATCCTTATTAATAATCCATGACTCTCAAATAATTTGAGGAAGAATTCATCTACTTGTAGTTGCTTATGATACTATCTGGGTAAAATATTTCTCAGTGTACCCATAGATTTTTCTTTGATGCAGGAGCATCTTTGATTTAATTTTTTTTCACGTTTTCCTTTAGTAGTTGTTCCTTAGTTTAATTACATTTACTGCCAGTGTCATGTGACTGATGAGTGGGCCATTTATGTGTAGGAGCTACAAAATCAAGAGGAAAGAGAGGAGCCTATTCTATTATACCATGTCTAGTACTTTGTTTTGGAATGAGCAAATCGGTTTCAAGCGTTGAAGTTCAATTCTTTGTTCTTTCTCCTGTTCCCTTATTGGCATCTAGGCTAGTTAGGACTAGATCAAGTGAAGGAGGAATGTATTTAGGTTGACATTAAAACATTAATTGAACTCTATATCTTATAGGCATTTAAGGTTTAGTGTAATCATATTTTGGAGTAGAAGAAGAAAATTACATTGGGAAAATCACTATTACTTACCCTATAAAGAGATTGTCTTCTTGTTGCCTCCTAGCCACATCACATAAATGAGTAGCTTAATGGTGTTGATCCTCTGTGGACCCTACATTTGCTAAATTGCTCTTTCATTTTGGGTTTTGCTCCATGATTTATTTTAGTGGAGGATCCATTGGCTATTGGTGTTGCCATCATTACTCTTAAATAAAGGACTATTTTGAGAAAAAATCGCGCAATCGAAATTTGTTTGAGTTATTTGGAAATAACCATTTGTGTTAAGTTGTTAATTTTGCTATCCTAAGATAAATTAATTTGAGAAAACAACATGGAAAATTAGGAGGAAAGAGAGAACAGAGGATGGGAGCATAGAACATGAGAATTCTATGTAGATTAAAACAAGTAGACAAATAAAAAATGGAATGGAAGAAAAATAAAAAGAAGAGAACAATTGAAGAAATTTCATATGATTCTGGTGAATATTATATTCTAATAAATATGACACACTATGTCAATTTCATGTTTCGGTACCTAATATGCTATTTTCTACTTTTCTTATCCACTTTCTTTTTTAATTATTGATTTTAAGCATTTGCTCAAGATAACTATGTTTTTATCTTGTTTAATATGCAAATTTCTACTTTTCTTATTCAACCTTTTGTTTCCTATTGACTTATAAAAAAATAGAATAAGAGAAACATAGAAAGAAGAGAACAATCAAAGAAATTTTATATGATTCTAATGAATATTATATTCCAATAAATACAAAACAATATGTAAACTTAATTTTATACCTAATTTGCTATTTTCTATTTTGCTTATCCAATGTTTTGTTTACTATTGATTTTAAATGTTTGCTCAAGATAACTATGTTTTTATTTGTATAATATGCAAATTTCTACTTTTCTTATTCAACCTTTTGTTTACAATTTACTTCCAACATTTGCTCTATTCTTTTAATCTTCTTGTTCTTACGGAATGTGTTAATGGTATGACCCTACTTGAAACTGTATCAATTCTAAAGGCCTGGACAAGTGTCTCCTTGAGTGCTAAGCAGACAATCTGGATGCGTGAATTATCTACTACATTTTATTTTTCTTGTTTTCGTAAATTATGGTAATTGTAATGTATAGGTTTCATTTCACATCAAACATTTTAGGTTACTGATGCTCTCATGTCATTCCCTTGGCTAATCTTCATCTATTTATTACGCTAATTATGCAAGTTTTAGTTAAGTCAATATGACTTATGTTTACCTGAACCAAAGAAATTTATGTGATTGATACCTCATTTGATATCCAGTGCGCTCATATTATGTTGGGAGTTCCTACCAAAATCCTAATTAGCTTTAAGTGCACAGGCTATTCTTTGGATTTTATTTGTTTACTTTAATTATTATTTCCTCCTTTGTAATTTTGAACCTTTCTATATGGAATCTAGTAATGTCTTTTGTTCATTTTGCCGGCTCTTATCTTTTACAGAATAAACACTCAGTGCAGTTCAATTATTTGTTTAAAATGGCTTGGGAAGAAGATATCATTGAAGGATCAAGTGGTGATGGTGAGATTATGCCCTTTCTAGTGAGTAAACGTGGAGTTTGTAGTATTGTGTTTATGCAGGGAGATTCTTTTGTTTCACAACAAGATTGCAATATGTTAATTGCAACTTTTGTTTCTAAATTGTCACATAAGGTCTTAATGCTTTTTGGATTCAATTTGAAAATGTGATAATCTTAAAGAGATGCCTGAAGAACTGCTATATTGAGAGTTTTCCTAACAATTAACAGGAATTGAATAAGCATTAACAATGCATACTTTTGTTGGACTAATTTTCCTCCACCTTATTCTTAATCATTTTAATACCTAAACATTGATGAAACATCGTCAATAATTAGCACAAGTTTTGCCTTTCCTCATGGAATAGTTATCTACACAGCCTAGTTTTGATTGACTGCACTGTACATCTTCTTGTTAGTTTACTTCTTATTGTTCAGATACTGACAGATGTAATAATTGAAGGGGTTCAAGAAAGAAAGATATTCTTTTTTTTTTTCTTTTTCATTTTCATGAAGAAAGATTCTTTGTCTGACTTAAAGCATCATACAAGATGGTTCCTATGTAAAACTTTAATTTTAATGTATCTACTTGCTCCATATTATCCAGGTTCTAACCAAGATGAAATTGAAAATGAAGATGCAAAAGTTGATGATATTCCTGAAACTTTAGAAAATACGATATTGAGTGAATCAAGTGATGCAGAAGCTGAATTAGGTGGACAAAGTGCCAAAGCTAAGAATCATGACAAGGAGGTATGAAATATGTCATTTGTTCTAATTATGGGCCATTTGACATCATGAAAATTAGGGACTAAGTTTCTTATTTTTGTGCAAAAACAAGCTTATATAAGATTTATGGATAAATAATTGGGGAAAAAATTACAACTGGAGAAAATTAGAAACTAGGTATCTTATTATTGTGTAAGGACAAGGTTACATTGTTACAACTGATGTATTGATAGCCATTATGGAAATTAATGGGCAAAAAACATAACAATGCCTCTTTTGTACATTACGGGCTCATTAGTGGAGTAGTGCACCAATAATGTAGCAGACCATTTCCCACTCTGCATGTCAACTTTGGTTGGAAAAGGAAGTGATTTTTTTTGCCTGGTTGAACCTCTCACACTGAGAATGAATTAGGGAAGAACCAATAGATCAAAAAGACAAGACTATTAGCTTGGGTTCCCTAGCCAAAGGTTCATTTATAATTGACGATAAAGAAAAAGGGCAAATAACTCCAACCATTTGGAGAGTAATATAGTGAATTAGGTTAAAATTCCTTAGCTTAGTTTATTAAATTTCTTTGATTTGAAAGCCTTGTAATAAAAGATATCTTACTTGCCCTTCTTTTATCTTGTTTCTGGATACTGAGATGAACTATTCATATGGCCCCTCAACATTAGACTATTCATATGCAAGGTATATCGAACTATTACCTGATTGTAAGAAAGAAAATAGGGCTATGTGGATAACCAGTGCAGGAATATAGAAATGTAAAGCATTAGGTTGGTAAATAGTGAACATTCCAGATGTGAAAGAGCTAGTTCTGCAAACATCCTTATTAATCTAAAGAAGTATCACATTCCCCTAAAGAAGCAGCAGAATTCCTAAGTGCATCTCTACTTCTAGTCCTAAGGCTTCATTATCTAGTTGAGCTTACATCAATGTTCGATGGCTGGGGCAGGTAATTTTGAAGTAGGCAAAGTAAAACAGCATTCGAGTAAGTAAAACAGATGCATTACCACCCCTTTCCATATCAGGATTTGTACCAACTTTTGTAATAGTTCTTATTTGCACCATTTATTGCCCTTCCCTTCCATGGCTATCCAACAGAGCTAATTGAAGAAAACTTTATACAATGATGCAAATGTGGAAAGATCAAGAGGTACAACAGGGGGGATTGAGTCTTAGGGAAATGTTCCATGTCAATACATTCCCTTGAAGCGGCTTAGCGCGACTACATCGTTTCAGGAATGAGTGAATGGAGTGAATGCTTCCACATATTGAATGAATGAACGAAGCCAGGGAAAATGTTCTATAATACATGGTGTTCTCATTTAAAATATTCTAGTTCATCGAGTTATATAGCAAGATAAGATTTCGTATTAGTTTATCTATCATAAAAAACTTTATTGAATTTTAGCCATGATTAAAGCTGATTGGCATCACACTAATAACTCAACAAGGGAGGGAAGCCAACTGCTACCACAATGGCCACCCAACTGTCACCACCATTATACATAGTGTCATGCACCTACTTGCTTACTGGGCTGAAATGAGAGCTTATGTCAGACTGGGACAATGATATTCCCTCTCAGTTCATCTCCTGAAAGAGGGTATGGGAGAAACAGGTACTTGTATATTAATTCATTTTATTCACATTACATAAGATATTAAATGATGAAGAATCTTCATATAATGAGAGGAAGAGAAAAGGAACAGATTATGAAAAAGAACTGAATGATCGGACTGGACAATCTTCATATGAAAGAGCTGGTGCTCGGGGTCTAAGAGACCTCTCTCTAGACAACAAACTTCCATCCGCTGGTGCAGGTGGTGGGCAGAGGAGTGAATGGAATATAACCGCTTTCCTGCTGGTTTAATTTTTTTACTTCCAAAGTCCTCTGTTGCTGGTGTAAAGGGTTTATAGTGGACTACATAAGGAATGAACAACAAGAGCTGCAACAAATTCAAGAGACTCAGACTCATATTGAACTTTCATTGGATAAAGAACCAAAGATGCAACAATAATTCTGAGACAGGAGCTGCAGGATGGAATCCTTAATATGCAACAGAAAAGGGATATTCTTTTCCCTCATTAACCATCGATTCAGTAGCTGTACTCAGGAATTGTAAATTATACTCAGTCAGAAACTAAGTTGGTTCAACTCTTGAAGTTCATTCCATAATTTATACTTAATTTGCCCTCACTAGCTTTGTTGTGGGTGAAAGGAGAGTCCTGACTTTAAGACCCTAACACTCCTATGAAACATAAGTTGCTGTTGTTCTAGGTGTAAGTACGAAACAGTCTAACAGGGGATTCAAGAAAGAGAACAGTTCGTGCCTGAGAGGGAAAAGAGGCTACCCTCTGATTAAAACTAATATGCCTAAAGCTTCTCTTGACTCCTATCTTTCTGATAGCAGTTCATAGTCAAAGACAGGTTAGGAAGGTACCCCAGAAAGGAAGTTCAGGTAATGAGTCTGAGTTTGATCCGGTTTGGGAGTTGATTCAGTCCCAGTTGCTTTATGTACTTTTGTTTCCTTGGACTCATGACATATATAATATTGCTTTCTTGGCACTACACTTATTATAGGAATAGAGTACCACCCATGCGAGGGAAAGATAGGAATGAAAGAAGAAATTCTTTGAAAAAAGGGTACAACTTGACCCTAAGGAGAGAAAAGAAGGGAGCTTTACTTTGAGGCTTAGGTAGAAACCCATTACACCAAAAAGCTAGTGTCCTTATTCTCTCGTTCACAAAAGGATACTTTATTGGAGTTGCTTGGCGAAAGACTAAGGGTGTTTTATCAAGATAAGAAACATGAAAAACCTTTTGCATAACTTCTTAGAAATTAAGGGTTCTTGGTTTGAGTTAAGGAACACTTTCATTATGCGGAGGTCTTGACTAGCAGGAGAGGAAAGAATTCATTATTATCCTTATTCTCTTTAAAAGGGTGAAGATCATTTGATTCTTTTTAAAATATGAACTGGCAGGTGCCCTCTTTAACTGGATTCACTGCACTGCAGTTGTTGCTTCAATAGTTGTTTATCCATCTTAATGAGGTTATGATGAAGAGAGAGTTCCATTAGAGCTCATGGTGAAAGGCTCCACTCCCAAGTCTTCAGTTTCTGGTTCTGAATCTCCAATAATGTAGATCTTTTGTTGCTTCTGCTGTTTGATCAATAGGTTTCTGAGGTCGAAGAATTTTGTGAATGGACATGCCATGAACTCTAATCCTGTTGATTAGATGCTAGGTGAATCAATGACTCTTTTAGCTGTTGGCAACACTTCATAAATCACTTGAACTTGAGGAAACCTCCTAAAGAGCTGCAGAAAGATAAACTGCTAAGGATTCATACAAGAATCTGAAGTCATCCCTATAACTCACTTTAGGAGAAGAAAAAGGTTCTCTTGCTTCCTCTCCTGAGCCTTAGTTAGTAGCTGTTTTGGATGGTCTTTTGAACCTTGAATTTCTGTTGTTGTTTCTGGTGTTATAGTTGAATCTGGTGATTAATTTGAGGCCCCAAACCCAACATTGAGTTTTTTATCTAGGCTTTCCTTGGTTATTGGGTATTTCTATACTTGTAGCTTCGCTCTCGCGTCTCAGTTGTCTTAGGATGGTTTGGGAAAGATCCATGATATCAATAAGCTAGTTCCTTACAACTAGTTGTAAGAGGCCTCCCACCAAGAGTTTCTTATAAGTTGTTTGGATTGCAACACTATAACAAAAGAAGGTTTGAACTTATTCAACCAAGTCGGAAAACACTCCTTCTCCAACTCTTGTTGTGAAGAGTCCATCTTTTGATTTTGAGTTAGAGGTAGGTTCTTGAGTCATTGACTCCATTTTTCTATCCTTTAATAGGAGTGAAATCTGGGCCAAAGGAGGGATTCTAATTGGTGCACAAAAGGGTTCTTTAGATTAGAATGAGTTAACAGATGGAATTCTACCATATTTAGGAACCTTTCATGGGTGTTGCTTTCAATAGTTGTTCTCGGGACTAAGACTTATTCAAAGAGATTAGTTGAATGTAGCAACATCAATAAGAAAATAATACCTTTCTAATATTGCAACCTAGTCTCAGTTCATTAAAAGAGAGAGATAGATAGAAAAGATGGAAGTCAAATGTAACTTTGACTTTCGACTTATATTATGTTGTTTAACCAATAGGATTTGACCTAAATGCTCCGGAGAGAGGGAATGGATTTAGAGGTGATATGCCAAGACAATTGCTTGGTTTCATAGAGTCTCGTGCCCTTTTGAGATATGATGAGTTTTAACTTCTTATGCTACTAATCTTTCGCCTCTTGTTTAAGAAAGAGTGACTTGGTGTTGTACATTCAGTTGTAGTTGCGGTTAGGCATGCTTAGGGAAAGAGCAATTGTCAAAGTCCCTCCTCTTATTGTTAGAGTCTGAGTTCCTCTCTTTAACAATCTTCAGGGTTAATGGAGGAGTTGGAGTTGATTGATGAGCCTATACAAATGAGCATGGTTAGAAATATCTAGCTGTGCTAGTTGGCACAGGCACTTGACAATCGTCAAAGAATATATTTGGGCATGGGCTCAGAGCCGCAAGGCGGCAGTGACCTCACAGAGGCCTCTGTGTGGTTGTAAGGCCGTTGCAATTCGCTACAAGGCCAGGAGGCAATTTGTTTCCCTTATTTCAGATTAATTCTTTTCCCTCTCTTTCTTTTTAAATAAGGGTTCCATAAATAAGATATGGATGGTTAAAAAAATTTAAATATAATATAAAATCTAACTTTATAAAATATATAACTATAAATAAATTAAATTATTATATATCTAAATTTAATTTAATTTTGAATTGATCAAAAATAAACTCAAATTAAATCTAATCCAAACCTACTTATCCTAAATTGACTTTTTACTCAATAATAAACATCTATGGCAATTAAATATTTTAAAATTAATATATTTTAATTTAAAATGGGAAGGCTCGGCATAACGGTAAAGTTGCTATCGTGTGATATGGTGACCACGAGTTTAAGTTATGGAAATAATCTCTTGCAATGCTGGGTAAGACTGCATAAAATAGACCCTTCCTCAAACCTTACATTGACAGGATTCATGCATAGGACTGTCTTTTTATATTTTATATTTAAAAAAATACCTAAATCATATTGACATGACACAATACACAAGTTGTATCATTTTGATCATAAATCAAAATTCTAGCATGTCTCGAAATTTTAAACCTTGCAAATGAGTATGGGTTAAATAAACAATAGCAACCATCCAAATTGAGAAAGAATTTGAGCTGTCTTTGACCTAATTTGAGCCAATTTTGTGCCTTTCTCTGCTTATTGATCCAATTTCTTTTTTGTAAAACATGTTGCCCTCAATTTGAGTTGGGACTCTCAAATCATATCCTTTGGTTCCGATACTAAATATGATTGTCCCAAGACAGTTCCCTTCTTAATTGCACTTGTTTCGATAACTGACAAAAGAAAAATAGGGTACAAGTCAAACAATGTGAGCAACTAGGTAGGCACAACTAACTCAAACAAGTCTGACACCACTAACAAGATGGGGAATCTTTACCCTATGTAGTAGTGGGTAGAGTTTCTTCTTTTCCCATTCTTATTGTTTATCCCGAATGACAATATAGAGGAAAGGAGGAAGATTGATTCAGTGACTAGCCAAACATACTACATATATAGGGGCACTTCTGAGAGAAAGAGACCGATTCAAGTACATTAATATGATATTGATTAGCTGATACCCGTGAACACCTTGTAGTAGATTTCACCCTTAAAGACCTTAAATGAAGCTTATGCGGATGCTTGGTTCAATCGGGTTCCTATCAAAGTTGTATTAGTCAAAGATACTTCTAAGAGCTCTTTTAAAGTTGAGTGGGCAGAACGAGCTGCCGAGGACTTGGTATGAAGATATATGTTGAAGCAGTTCTGGTTGGAAGCCTAGAACAAAGTACTCTTTCTTAAGGACAATCTAATTTTAATTAACAATATCTTTATCTACTTATTTTATACACTGGGCATTTTGCTCATAAGAGCATATCTATCTAATTGCCTCTCAAATTTCTTTTGAGGTTGAGAGGAACATTACTATTGTGGTTTCATATTGCTGGGAAGTGTCAGTCAGGTCTGAATTTCGCCTTGTTAAGTGACATCTTTGTCATATGTAGTTAGAGATGTAAGTGAATTTTTCTTTCGTAAGAGCCAATAAACATTTCAAATACCAGTTAAAATCTAAGTATGTTATTATTTTGTAAAATCAAAGCTTCAGCACATGTTTTATAGCCATTCTGATTAGTTAATTTTATCTTTAATTAAAAATTTTAGATTATTCTATGCCTTGTATTAGGTTCTGAATTCATAACAATTAAGCACAAAGTAATTTAAATTTTGGTCCACTTATAGTTGAATGCTGCCTTTTGTTTGATATAGGGCTGACCTCATTTTTTTTGCAGTGACTATATGCTTGCAATATTCCTAACTTTTTTTTTTCAGGTGTGGGCTCTTCTTGGTGGGAATGATATAATTGTTGATCATTTCCATGAACTTGTTCCTGATATGGCTATTGACTTCCCTTTTGAGTTGGATAGCTTCCAGAAAGAGGTTAGAATTTGTTAATTCTTATCAATATTGCAGGGAAATGATAATTATAATCTATCTCCTCAAAATGAAATATGTTCATTGTGCAACCAATCTATGATGGGAAATGCCAGACACACCATTAGGAAAAATACTGTTTTAACAATTTTCATTTTTTTTTTGAAATTAGAAAATTAAGATTCTTGAGGAATTGGGGAAAAACTTTTAATAATCTTTTATAAGAGCAATAGTGAAATGTTATTCTTTGATGAGGAATATGTGAAAACCTAAAAAAGAGTTATGGAGAGGAGAAAAAGAGATGTGATAACATTTTTGAAAATGAATTTGGTTTCTCATTTTACTTAGGGCATTTTTGAAATTTCATGGATTGTTACAGAATGTCTCCAATTTTAATCATCCATTGGTTAGGGATTGACAATGGGTACTTGAGAATGGTGTTTCAGCAAGTAATTACTTGGTTATGTTGGGTTCAGGTACTTGATTGTGCTTTAATATTTGGGTTTAATTTTTCTTAACATTGTTTAATCAGCGAGTAATCTCTTTTTTACCCATTTAATTTGGTCTCTAGTTTTGGTACTCATTTATCATTGGAAGTGGGTATTTAAATGAGTTATAGCAAATATTTTATCTGGAATTAGTTCAGGTAGTACCTTAAAAATACATGACCTATTGCCATCTCTACATCTTGAACATCTAATCAATCAAAACATGCTTGTGTTGATCTGGTTTTTTGGCTTTTGTATTGTTCAGCTTAATGATAAGTGATATCTTGTCGGTTCTTAGGTTTTCCAACTATATTGGTTGTTTTAGTTTTTAGTAATTACCAAGATGTATATCACGTGCTAGCTTTAACTGCTTATCTTTTTAGTTAGATTAGACGACCTCACAAATTATGTTATTCGAACTCGGGTATGGATTTGTGTGCTTGATATGACTATTTTTCAAATCTTTTACACATTGCATGGAAATAGTATGTGTTTACGTGGAGCTTTGTTGTCAGAGTGTTGAGTATCCAATACAAGTATGGAGGGGGTAGATGAAGAGTCTGACTTTCTTATTTGAGAGAAACTTGTGTATGATATTTGTAAACAATGTAGTAATAATTGATGAGTATAAATTAATTATTTTAAAAAAATGATTACCAAGAAAAGTTTTAAAACTACTTGATGATCCCTCTAGTATGTTTATAGTTAAATGGAGGATGGTTGATATTATTGTCCCTTAGTTTACTTGGACAGAAATCAGGACGCAATCAGGGTACATAAACAAAAACACCCTTTCTCATCCCTTGTTTCATTTTTTGATCCCAACTTCTCTTGATCCAGTTCCTTCCCCAAGATGGCCATCACATGCCCTGGTTTGCCTCCTTGGAGAACTTATCTAATGGTGCAAACTTGGATAAATGAGATTTGTCGCATGCTTGAACCTAGCAAAGCTTGCTTATGTTTCATGGTTTCCCTTTGAATCACAATATTGTATGCAATATAAAGGAAAAAAATTGTGTATGATTAGTTAATATTCAGGACATTTTTTATTTTTGAACCAGCCCATCTTGAATAATAAAACTTTAGCGATAAGAAAAAAAAATCCATTTCCCATTTCGCTTTCCTCCTTTGATCTTCTTGGTATATATTATTTGCTAAAGCCTCCGATTACTTAATAAATAAATTAATAAAATAAATAAATGGCATCACAATAATTCAAAAATGATAAATTCATTAACATAATTCTCAACTATAATAAATATAAAAATGTTAAATTATCAAGTGTACAATATTTGGAATCTTGTTTAAGATTTTGGTCCTTGGTTGGAATGAGATGTGGGAGTGCCATGTTGATACCAACATGCAATGCTAGAAGCATTGATGAGGAGGAAGGAATATGCGAGGAGAGACTAAAGAAGATTGGAGGAAGAGAGGAAGAAGAAAGGAGCCACTACCAATTTGTCGAGTAGCATCATAGAAGATTATCACCTCATTGACATCGTCCTAGGCTATGCGGAAGCCTTATGGGAAGCCTCGCGCCTTATATGAAGTTTGTAATGGTCTTTGTCATCGTGTGAAGCCTTATGTTGTTGCATGAAACCTCACATTGTCATTTTTTTAGATTGTCTCCATACAACAATATCCTTGAAGATGAGACTCAAACTTTGAACTTAGGTATATAGCTATCTTCTGTTCTTCATACTCTCTTCTCTTCTTCTTTTTATCTCATTCGTCTTCGATATTTCGTTGTTCAGTTAAAGATCAAAACTCTGATATGGTTTTGGATTTTAAACCTTGTTCCATGGATACATTTATCCAATTATGTTGAAATCAGGGTTCAAAATCTTGAGCCATGTTGGTGTTTTGGTCTTTGATTGGAATGATACTGGTTCGATATTTTGTTGACGTTTTGATGTATAATGTAGGTGATAAATTTGAGGTGGAAGTGGTAAGAGATGAAGAAAAAGAAAAAGCTAAGATAACTATATAGTTAAGCTCAATGTTTGCTTTCCATCTGCATGCTACAATTTGGATATTGTCTTGTATGGAGGCAAGCTATGGAATAAAATGACAACATTATATTAATTGTAGTATGCCAAGGGTGTTGAGTGTCAACATGAAATAATATTTATCAACACAATTGATATAACGACATAGGAGATATTGTCTTGGTGTCGAGGAGTATCACATTTTGATAATTTATCAAAGCAACATGTTTTGACTGTTTAGCGTGCATGGTATGAGATTTCAAACCATGATTGAAACTACACTTTCTCTATTGTTTTTGCTTAAATTAGGTGGTTTGATTATGGTAGAACTTCTTATCCTTTTATTTACCTTGTACCTAGTGCTCTACATCTTTTCCCTTCCCATCCTTCTAATTCTAGGAGTATTGTACCACTCTTTTCATCTTGTGTAATAACATATTGAACTTTTGATGTGCTTATGCCTTAAAGGTAAATTACTGATTTTCAAAGTTTAATTGGTTTGCCTATTTGTCCCATCATCAGTTGAATGGGCGTGTAACATAGTAATTGTTCCTCTTGTTTCATATATAGGTAATAGTTCAGTCTTTTGTTTGGAGATGCAAGATATGTCAAAATAGAATCTGCTTATTAATCGGGTAAACAAGTTTTTGCGTTATGGTTCATACTAATAGGAGGTGGTTCTCATGAACCTCATATAATTTCTTGGCATAGTATTGTTCACTTTCAATGGCGAGTAAATACTTTATTGAGGTATTGGTGTAGAAATGTTAAAGATGAGATGTAAGAAGGATGTGGATACTAAACAACAGATTGATTGTTGATAAATTAGAATAATAGAGGAAAATATTGTAAATGCTTCAATATGCCTTGTATTATGTCATTTTAATGTATCTGCTCTCTCTTCAAACAATGTAAGGCTTGACGAGTTGACTATTTTAAAACCTGATCTTATTATTGTGGTAAGGAGGGTTGTGGATTTATAGGCAGACTGTTGTGATTCGCAACATAAGCACTTCGAAAAACAAATAAAAATTGAGGCCGCGCATACAAATCTAGTGTTTTTTTTAAGGACTTAAATAGCAGATAAATTATGTCCTTGAAACAGATAATAATAGTGAAAAAATATATTACTTTTATTAATAGTAATTCTTGTGTAGACTGTTTAATATATTGAAACTGATCATTTTATTACCTTCTGGTGTATGCAGGCTATATACTATCTTGAGAGAGGTGAGTCTGTTTTTGTAGCTGCTCATACTTCTGCCGGAAAGACTGTTGTTGCTGAATATGCATTTGCTTTAGCATCAAAAGTATGCATATTTATCTTCCATTTCTTTGTCAACATTTTCTTGTTCTCACAAATTCCATGTTTTAAGAAATGCCTTGCAAGGTCATTCAGTGTTATTTTACATCAAAATGTTTTGCAAGGTCACATATTCCTTGCTGGTATTGTCCTTGTTGTCTGAATACTTTAGTTAATCTTGTGCTGAAGTGTTCCAAGTCTAACCTAACATTAGGCATCCTAGTTTTGAAACATATTCATTTGCCTCTTTTAATTGAAATGGATTTTATTGTAGCATTGCACGAGGGCTGTTTATACTGCTCCAATAAAAACTATCAGCAACCAAAAGTACAGGGATTTTTCTGGGAAATTTGATGTAGGCCTTCTTACCGGAGATGTAAGTTTGAAGCCAGAGGCATCTTGTCTTATCATGACTACAGAGATATTGCGGTCAATGCTTTATAAAGGTGCTGATATCATTAGAGACATCGAATGGGTAATGTGCTTGCTTCTTGTTCATTTTATTCGGAGCAATTAAAATGATTTTTCTTTAATTCTTCTTTGTCATTGCGCACAGGTTATATTTGATGAAGTGCATTATGTTAATGATGCTGAGAGAGGAGTTGTTTGGGAGGAAGTGATTATCATGCTTCCAAGTCATGTGAACATCGTCCTACTTTCAGCAACGGTATGTTTTATACCTTAGTCCTACATATTATGTCTAAGCAAACTAGTGGAAATCTCTAAACAAACTTTGAAGTTTCATTCCACGTTGGGATTTTGTTCCCTGCCAATAACAAGATGGTGCTAGTAGTGGGCCAAGCCACCAAGGTGTGCTCAAGATAACCAAGAAATCCATAAATTACATATATGTATATAAATATTTTGTCTACAAGTAGAATGAAAATTATATAGATAAAATGAAAATCAATCTAAGGATCAATAAATTACATATATGTATATAAATATTTTGTCTACAAGTAGAATGGAAATTATACAGATAAAATGAAATCCAATAAAATGAAAATCATTCTAAGGATCAATAGGTCGAGATCTTTGAGCAACATTATGTACTAGACGAAACCAATTGCTATTAAAAGGATGCCTATGACTACAAATTTAGAGGTCAAAGAAAAGCTAAGCACAAATTGTTAAGAGGGTAAACAAAAAAGGTGTGCATGAATTTAATCTTATTTAGGAGGCAAAGGAACTAAATTAGGTCACAATGTTCATCTTGCAACTTTAAATTCTTTCAATGTTCATCTTGCAACTTTAAATTCTTTAACTTATACACATATAGATATATAAATATATCTATATTCATCTATTATTTTATTTTGGTTGGTTGTTGATATTTTGAGTTATAAAAATCATTTCTAAATTATTATCATCATATATATCAATTAATATAATTTTCAATAATCATTATTCACTCAACATGTATAAATGTTATTAATCACATGAGGATGTATAAATGACATCAATGATAAAATTTTGGTAAATTAACTATCAACAAATCATTATTGTTGATAACATTTGACGTATGGACTAAAGGCCCCTCACAGGTGGTATATAACAATATAGTATTATTGTGCAAATAAACATTGATCACATACGACTCCTTGCTACCACATATCTCATGTGTGCCGTCATAAATTTACACTTTTTAGTATTTTTTTATTCATTTAATATCTTATTATTTTACTTTATTTCTTTTTGCCACAATTATTCTATTTTAAGTTCACATTTTATAGATTAGTCTCAACGACGAACCTAAATCAACTTTTTAGCATAAATTATGTTGATTTAATTATGTATTATCATAGGGTGTGCAAATAAAAGCTTTACAACATGAAAATTTAAGTATTTACATCTATTTCATCAAATAGCATGGAAGATCAATAATAATCTAACAAGCATCAATAATTTAGAAGATCCATTTTATATTTTAGTTTTTCAAAACTACCCTTCCTGTGTTAATTTCATATGAGCCTATATGTGAACATAAAAGAAACATTAATTATTTATTCCCCAATAATTTAATTATTAAACTCAATTTGCTATTTTAAATACTATTTTAATCTCTTTTTTTGAAAATAGTTATACAAGCATACACAGTTTAAAATTTTGAGTCAGAGTTTCATTTTATGACTGAAATGATACAGTTTTGGTATTGTTCCAATATAGTTTTAATATTTTTTTAAATATAAAATATATTAATTAAAAAAATATTATTATAATATTTAATTACTATAAATACTTATTATTAAGTTAAATTAATATTTTTAAAAATTAAATTGAGTAAAACTTAGGTGGCGTTTGGTTTAGAGGTTTGGGAATGAGGGAATGGATTAATTCCCAAACCTTGTATTTGGTTGATGAGAATGTAATCAAGATTTTGGAATGAAAACAAAAAATTTAGGTATGGATGAAACCCACCCCTTCCCTTGGGTTTTGATGAAATGGGAATAAGAATTAAGTTTTGGACGAAAATACCCTTAGTATATTTGTTCAATTTTTCTTTCATTTTACTCTCTCCTTGTTCTCTCTCATCATACTTTCTCTCTCCTCATTCTCTCTCATCACATATTCTCTATCATTTTCTCTCTGTATTTTCTCTCATCACACACTATCTCACATTATTTTCTCTCTCTTCATTCTCACCTATTTTTTCATCATACTTTCTCTCTTATCATACTTTCTCTCTCCTCAATCTCTCTTATCATACTCTCTCTCAATATTTTATCTCATCTTACTTTCTCTCTCTTCATTCTCTTTCATCACACTCTCTCCTCATTCTCTCTCATCACACACACATTCTCTCTTATTATTTTCTCTCATTTTTTCATCATACTTTCTCTCTCATCATATTGCTCTCTCTTCAATCTCTCTTACCATACTCTCTCTCCATATTTCCTCTCATCACACTTTCTCTCTCTTCATTCTCTTTCATCACACTCTCTCGTCATTTTCTCTCATCACACTTTTCCTCTCTTCATTTTTCCCATCATATTTTCTCTCTCATCACATTTTCTCATCATACTTTCTCTCCTCAATCTCTCATTTTCTCTCATCACACTTTCTCTCTCTTTATTTTGTCCATCACTCTTTCTCTCTCAACACATTTTCTCTCTCATCATACTTTTTCTCTTCTCAATCTCTCCTATCATGCTCTCTTTCCTCATTTTCTCTCATCACACTTTCCTTCTCTTCATTTTTTCCCTTCACACTTTTTCTCTTATCACATATTCTCTCTCATCCTTCTCTCTCATCATATGTTTCTCTCACATTCAACTTTCTCTTCCATATAATTTTTTTCTCTTATTTTTCTTCTAAGGGTAAAAAATGAAATTTAGGTTCATTCCGATTGAAAATATTCAACTAACCAAATATTATTTTTAAGAATGATAACCCAAACTCATACCCATTTCCATTCCACAATACTATGATACCCATTCCCATTCCGATTCCTAGGAGAGAATCAAACGCCACCTTAATTTAGGATTAACTAAAGTTTACACATAATGATTGAGATCGAGTAAGTTTAATTTAAATTTACATTTAATTTATTTTAATTAGTTTAAGAGGAAATTGTTTCCTATGTATTTAAGGAAAAAAGCAATAAGAAAAAAATTCATATAAATAAAAAAAATAAAATATGAGGAAGAAGGAGAAAGAATGAAGAGGGGATGAATTAATCATTAAAAAAATTTAAAAAATTAACAGTTTAAAAATTGAGACTGGAAAAAAATTAAATTAAAAAAAATCAGCCTCGCGCAGGCCCTTCGGGACACGTGAGGCTTTTGCGGCCGTGGGATTTCGCACGAGGCATGCTGATGTTGCTGTGATGCCACTCAACGGGCGGAACAAGATGTTTTACCTAATATGACAAGAGATTTTAAACTTCGTAAGCATATATAATCAATTTTATCTATTTATTTATGTACAAGGAATACTTCTAGTATTAGCAAGTCACCTTGTTTCATTCAAACTCATTCTTCTAGTACAATATAAAAATAACTCAGAAAATTTGAAATAATATCCAATAATGATAACAACATTTTTTTTTAAAAAAATTAACTAAATTTCAAAGTCAATGAATCAAATCTTGACCCCTTTATCTCAGTTCCTACAAGAGACCTGTACTACTATCGAATAGCAAATTCATATATGTACTCATTTTTTCCCATCCTAAGCTAAACAAACCAACCTAATCAGAAATTTAATAAAATAAAATAAATGTATCTTGCAACTTTCCTTACTGATGCAATAATGGAGGTGTTTTTGTTATGAAATGCTCGAGTCAATTGGGCCTATACAATTGATCATAATTAATCCAAATTAATAAATTATTTTCTGATATCAATAAAGAAATATATACCAATAATTAGTTGTTGTATGAACAACAATCTTGTTGAGCGAGAATACCTAGAGGTTCAGAAACAAAGTATACCTACGATCCTATCCTATGTATGTTGGGCAACAAGAGAGCTAGTGGCTCTCACACACTTAGCTCCAACAACAAGCGATGGTGTAGGCTGTGACAAAGAAAGGAACGCTGCCGCTGATCAGGTTGCTGGCTATTGTTGGCTGGAAAAGAGGAAGAAGGCTGCTGCTGGAAAAACAGAAGAAGCTTGCTGTTCACTGGTTGGAAGAGAAAGAAGGGAAGCTACTGCTGATGCTGGAAAAAAAGGGGGTGCTGCAGAATCTGGCGTTGAGAATAAGGAGAGGGACTGAGCTACTGATGCTGGGAGAAGTTGCTGGTGGTGTTGTTGTTGGGTTGGGGGTGGGGGGGTTTGGATTTGGCACGTGGAAAGGAGGAGAAGAGGTGGTGCGGTGTGTGTGGGAGAGAAAACACGAGGGAAAGAGATTTCCTAAAAAATTGCCTAATTCATTTTAAACTGATTAAATTGGTTTAAAATTTAGTTCGGTCACAAATTGGTCAAAACAAATCCAAATCGACTCTGGTTTGAACTCACGCAATCCTAATCTCCGTGCCTACTCGATTGATTCTATTCGAACCCACTCCAGCTTCAACTCGACTCGACGGTCAAATTTCATTTTTAATGGTTTGGCTCCATCTATTTTGTTGGTTCATCATTTTAGAAAAACTTGAATTCATTAATTTGCCGATTCAATTTATTATTGTTATTATTATTAGATTTTTTTTCATTTATAAAAATAAGTGTTTAACACTTACCAAGCTCGTAGTTGCCATGACTTGAATAGGAAACAAAGAAGGATTACTTGCCACTTTGCATCTCAAAGAGAAAATGAGGATGTGAACAAGTTAAAGGTTTTATTATTCCATCCACACATGTGGATTTCAATACCACAACTTACAACAATAGTGAAGGTTATCAAAGGTTTTTGTGTTGTCAACGAGATCATGTGAGAGGTCTTCACTGTTGGTTGCATCCTTCAGCAATAGTAGCATGTGCGAAAACAAAGACAAAGACAAGAGGGAGAAAGATTGGAGAGAGATCGAGAGAGACAGAGAGAAAGAGAGAGAGAGAGAAGGGATGCTGGTGGAGAGGGGAGAAGGGGACCAACTTTTGCTGATGACTTGAGTCAACAACGAATTATGCGCGTGCCAACAAAGTGGTTGAGTGACGTCGAGAGTAGAGGAAGAGAAGAATCAGGTAGTGAAGAGAGCATGCAGAGAGAGGAAGGAGACTATAAATAACTCCTTTCCCCTAAAAACTGTACCACATACAAATTTGGTTTTAATCTTAAACTTTCCAAATTGAGTTGAATTGAACCCCAACTCTACTCTAAACTCCATGCCTACTTAATAGGCTCCATCCAATCCTGAATTGATTTCTACTCGACCCCAAACTCCAAAATTTCAGTTCAAGTCATCTTAATTAGTTATCTTAAATTTTGAAAAATTAATTAAAGACAAATTTAGTATCTAACATAAACAAGGATTCTTCTTGTTCCAACTTTTGTCACATTGGGAGAGGTCAAGAAAGACTATTTTTGAAACAAGTTTTTACAATAACATTGTATTTATCAAATCACTAATTGAATTATTTAAAAGTAGAGCATAATTAAGAATGAGAACTGGATTGTTATTATGAAATGAGACTATTTTTATCAAAATTTTAAATATTTTTTGACACTGCAATTTGCAGCAATTATGAGTCTTGAAAGTAAGAAATAATTATGAAAAACTGAAATTTTTGCTAAAAAGTTTGAAATTTACTTCGAACAAATTACAAGCATTATTAATTGACATCCGAAGAAGGAATTTCTCATGGTCTTCAAATTTAGAACTGCTCTAATGTTACAAAATCTGTCCTAGTTTTATAGAGGTCTAGTGGAAATCCTTTTTTTCTCATTGCAACATTTTGTTTGCAAAATTTGAGTATACAATGAAAATATTATATAAATTACAAATGACCATAATTCAAAATTAGTTATGTGGCTGCAAATATTTTTAAATTGATTGAGTTGATCAAATTAATCAACAAATATAAACCAAAAAGAAAAAGCATATTAGTAATCTAATTAATTATAATAAAAAATGTAATTAAAAGTTTCAAATTATATTTGAGTAGGTTATATGTGTAAATCATTATACAATGAAAATATTATATAAATTACAAATGACCATAATTGAAAATTAAAACTTATGGGGTTGCAAATATTTTTAAATTGATTGAGTTGATCAAATTAATCATATAAACCAAAAAGAAGAAGCATATTAGTAATCTAATTAATTATAATAAAAAATGTAATTAAAAGTTTCAGATTATATTTGAGTAGGTTATATGTGTAAATCATTATACAATGAAAATATTATATAAATTACAAATGACCATAATTGAAAATTAAAACTTATGGGGTTGCAAATATTTTTAAATTGATTGGGTTGATCAAATTAATCAACAAATATAAACAAAAAAGAAGAAGCATATTAGTAATCTAATTAATTATAATAAAAATTGTAATTAAAAGTTTCAAATTATATTTAATTAAAAATTAATTATATTATCATTAATAATTTTTTTAATCAGATAAGTATCACAACGATATCTACACGACATAGTACAATATCGAAATTGTGTTGTTTGATTAAAATTCCATTACAACTGAAGATTTTTGTAAAGAGTAATCAAGACTCAGGACTTTGTGAGTCTAAAACTTAGAACTTATTACTTAGAAGGGCCACTAATTTATACAAGAGATGATACACACTTTACAAGAAAGAGACTCTTCGGTTTACAGTAAAGACTATTAACTCCTAGTTTCCAATAGAGACTCTTCGGTTCCCATGATACTATTAACTCCTAGTTTCCAACATTCCCCCTCAAGTTGGAGCGTAGATATCAAAGGCATCCAACTTGTTGCTGAGATACGCAATCCTTGGTCCTCGAAGAGCTTTGGTGAGCAAGTCTGCCAGCTGATCATTAGAGTTGACGAAGGACGTGGTGATTTCTCCGGAAACAACTTTCTCACGGATAAAATGACAATCCACTTCTATGTGCTTTGTTCGTTCATGGAACATTGGGTTAGAAGCAATATGGAGAGCTGCTTGATTATCACATATTAACCTCATCGTTCCAACCTCACAGAAATTCAACTCAGCAATGAGTTGTTTTGACCATATCAGTTCACACGTAACAAGGGCCATAGCTCGATACTCTGCTTCAGCGCTTGATCGTGCAACCACATTCTGTTTCTTGCTTTTCCAAGAGATGAGGTTTCCACCAAATAGAATACAATACCCAGAGGTGGATCTCCTATCACTCGGGGACCCAGCCCAATCTGCATCGGCATAGCCAGTAATTTCTTTGTGTCCCCTATTTTCATATACCAATCCTTTTCCAGGTGACCCTTTAATGAATCTCAAAATTCGGACAACAGCATCCCAATGTTCAGTACGAGGGGAATTTAGGAGCTGGCTTACTACACTGACAGCAAAAGCAATGTCTGGTCTAGTGATAGTGAGATAATTTAGCTTCCCCACCAATCTTCGATATCTGTTGGGATCAGAGAATAGTTCTCCTTGATCAGGAAGAAGTTTGACATTTGGATCCATTGGGTTCTCTACTGGTTTGCAATTTAACATTCCAGTTTCTTCAAGGATATCGAGGGCATATTTTCTCTGCGATATGGCGACTCCTGACTTGGACTGAGCAACCTCTATTCCAAGAAAATATCTCAGTTTTCCCAAGTCCTTTGTTTCAAAATGACGGAGTAAATGTTCCTTCAATCTTTGAATTCCAGCGTGGTCATTTCCTGTTATGACAATATCGTCTACATACACCACAAGATACATGCATAGGCTCGAAGAATGTTTGTAGAATACTGAGTGGTCTACTTTACTTCTGATCATTCCAAATTCTTGTAGAGCCAAGCTGAATCGTCCGAACCAACATCGAGGAGACTGTTTAAGACCATATAAGGACTTGTGGAGTCTACAGACCAGGCCTGACTCTCCCTGAGCAACAAACCCAGGTGGTTGCTCCATATAAATCTCCTCAGATAGGTCACCATGCAGAAATGCATTCTTGATATCAAGCTGGTGTAAGGGCCACTGGTTCATGGCTGCCATGGAAAGAAAGATTCGAACCGAAGCCATTTTTGCCACAGGAGAAAACGTATCTCCATAATCTTGGCCAAAAATCTGAGTGAACCCTTTAGCCACAAGGCGTGCTTTAAGTCGATTCACAGTGCCATTTGGCCCAACCTTCACAGTAAAGACCCATCGGCATCCAACGGGATTTTTCCCTATGGGTAAAGGAACCAGGGACCATGTCTGATTAAACTTCAATGCTTGCATTTCTTCAATCATTGCCTGCCTCCATCCTGGATGAGAAAGGGCCTCCTGTACATTTTTTGGGATTGAAACAGAGGACAAGGAAGAAGTGAAAGCACATTGTATAGGAGAAAGGCGATGATAACTAACAAAATTGTAAATAGGATGAGGGTTACGAGTGATACGGTTACCTTTGCGAACCGTAATTGGGAGATCAGAAGGATCCGAAATCGGTTGGGATGCTTGGTCAGGCACTGAAGCACTGGGCTCATGAACAGGAGCTGGTTGAGGAGTCGGAACATTGCGGGAACGACGCTGATAAGTGATCAAATGAGGAGATCCTTCTTGAACATTGGACTCAGGAGTGGTTATATCAAGAAAGGGTATTGGCAAGACCGGGGATGGAATGACAGTTTCTTCTTTGGAGGTGAAGAATGGTGTATTCTCAAAGAAAGTCACATCGGCAGAGATAAAGAACCGATGCAACGAAGGAGAATAACATTTGTAACCTTTCTGAACCCTTGAATATCCAAGGAAGATACATTTAATTGCTTTGGCTGCGAGTTTATCTTTTCCTGGAGATAAATCATGCACAAAACAAGTACATCCAAAGATACGCAGAGGTATCTTGTATGTTGGTTCATTGGGAAACAAAAGGGAGTGAGGAACCTGATTACCCAATACTGAAGATGGCATTCGATTGATCAAATATCCTGCGGTAAGAACCGCATCAGCCCAAAAACTTAGAGGAACATTAGCTTGAAGCAATAAAGTACGAGCAGTATCAAGCAAATGTCGATGTTTTCTTTCCGCAATACCATTTTGTTGTGATGTGTGTGAGCAACTAGACTGATGAATCATGCCTTTAGCGATCACAAAAGAGTTGAATGAAGAAGAGAAGTATTCTTTAGCATTATCACTACGGAAGATGTGGATTGTACGACCAAATTGGGTAGAAACCTCGGAACAAAACTTCTTAAAATTCTCAAATAGTTCAGATCGTTCTTTCATTAAATAGATCCAAGTACATCTTGAATAATCATCTATAAAGGTAACAAAATAACGAAAACCTAGAACAGAAGTGGTGCGACAAGGTCCCCAAACATCAGAGTGGATTAACTCAAAAGGAAACTTGGATCGACTAGCTTTCTTATTTTTGTAGGAATAACGAACATGCTTACCAAGTTGGCAAGGTTCACATTGGAGAGATTGTAAATGAGAAAATCTAGGAACCATCTTTTTCAACTTACTCAGACTTGGATGTCCTAGACGATTATGAAGAGTATCTGGAGAATCAGCCGCAGCACAAAGAGTAGAGGATGAAGATTGAAGGAAGTAGAGCCCATGCGACTCAGAGCCTGCGCCAATCATCTGTCCCGTACTCCGGTCCTGGATATGAAAAGAATCCGGAAGAAAGGTTACTGAGCAATTGAGAGAGCGAGTTAACTTACTAATTGATAGTAAATTAAACGGGCTGCCGGGAACAAGAAGAACAGAATCTAAATTTAGAGTAGGAAGGGGAGAAATTTTGCCTACTCCAGCAGGTTGTATTTTTGAACCATCTGCAAGGGTTATAACATGGGTTTTTTTTGTGGAAGACAAGTTTGAAAGCAATGAAGGATTACCAGCAATATGGTCGGATGCACCGGAGTCCAGAATCCAGGAGGAAGAGGGCAAAGAGTGAGAAAAGCAAACCGAAGAATTACCAGATTGAAGTTCTAGGGCTGCTACATCGCTAGAAGCAGCTTTGAAATTAAGGAACTCTTTATATTCGTCGTTAGACACGACGAACTTGTTTTCTTTTAGGGATTCATCTTTCTTGGCTGAGTTTACCACTTGCACCTGTGACATATTTGCAGATTTTGCTGGGAAGCCATGTAAAGTGAAGCATCGATCTCGAGTATGTCCTATTCGATTACAATGGGAACACTGTGGTCGATTTCCACGACCTCCTCTCCCACGTCCACGACCCCGGCCTCCACGATCAGAGTTGGTAAAGAGTATAGCAGAATCAACTTCAGTTTTGAGAGACCCATCGGTTAATGGCACACGAACCAACCGATCAATGAGTTCATCGACAGTAGGAATATTTGGGTTGGTAAGAACTTGATTCTTGACACTGTCAAAATTCTTATGTAATCCGTGAAGAACAAACACCATATACATCTGATCCAATTTCTCCAACACTTTGCTGGGATCGCTATATGTTAGGTGCATCTTGACTTGATGAATCGTGGACTGGGCTTTGTTGAGATATGAAGTTAAGTCATGATCCTGCATCTGAAGAGTTGCCAAATTATGGACAGAATCATAGAGCCGTTGAATGTCATTGGCATAAACACTCTTAGCTTTTTTCCAGATATCATAACAGGACTTGTAGGAGCGATAATGAACCAAGAGTGATGGCTCAATAGACTGCCAAAGAAGAGACACCAGCTGATAATCAATTCTCTGCCATTCAGCCTTCGATGCATCATCATGCTCCGCTACTTGAGTTTCGAGGTGATCCGAAAGCCCTTGACCAAGGAACCAAATCTCAACAGCCGAAGACCAATCCATATAATTTTTGCCATTGAGTTTCTCAGAGGTAATAGAGGGAGTTCCTGAAAAGGCAAATGAAAAGGGACTTTTCTGGACTCCTGAACCTTGCTGGACCATGCTCGATGAGGATGAGGCCATAGTAACAGTGATAAGCTAGTGAAGCAGAGGAAGAAGAGGCGACCTTGTCTGGTAGGTGTTGTCTTCTGGATTTGAGAAGAAATAGACAAACCCCAGGCTCTGATACCATGTAAAGAGTAATCAAGACTCAGGACTTTGTGAGTCTAAAACTTAGAACTTATTACTTAGAAGGGCCACTAATTTATACAAGAGATGATACACACTTTACAAGAAAGAGACTCTTCGGTTTCCAGTAAACACTATTAACTCCTAGTTTCCAATAGAGACTCTTCGGTTCCCATGATACTATTAACTCCTAGTTTCCAACAATTTTAAATCTTGGACAAACTCTTCTATTGTTAAATTGCCAAAGGCCTTCTGTTTCTCATTAATGAGGAAACAATCTAATCAATTACTAAGAAAATAGTTAATTATAATAAAATGTTAAAAGTTACAAAGTATATTGAGTAAAAATCAATTACCTCATCATTAATAATTCAATTGCATAAGTATCAAAATTGTAACGACACAACACAATACAATATTGAAATTGTGTCATTCATATCAAAGATTGAAACTCCATTACAACTCGAGATTTTAAATTTGGAATATCTCTGTTGTTATTGTGCAAAGTTCTTTTGGTGCTTCTGGATGAGCGAATCTCATAGTGTCTTGAAGAGGAAAAGAAGAAGGAAAAACTATACTACTAGTTCTATGACTTGAAAAAGGAGACTTTGTTCTTTGCTTGTTCGTTGTGAAGAGGGAGTCTTGTTGTGGATAAAGTCGTCCATGTTGTCCTTGAAGAAGAAGGGTTCGTTTGATCCTGCCTACACTGCCCCAACCCTCTTTTGTGTTTTTGTTTTTTTGTTGTTGTTTACGGGTATACCATTTAGGGTTTTGTCTTAGAGTTTAGGTGTTGAATTATAGTATTAAACATAAGAAAAATTTCAAAATGAAAAAAAATTTAGGTGCTCACGTCGCACTCCTTACCCCTCACACCTCGTGGGCACCTAATTTTTTTTTTTTCGTTTTGATTTTTTTTTTTTTTTTGCGCTTAATACTATAACCCATCCTTAAATCCCAAGGCAAAACCCTAAATGGTATACCCATAAACTAAAAAAAAAAATACAAAAGAGGATTGGGGCACTGCCCTTACGGGCAGGATCGAACAAACCCTTCCTTTCAAGGACAACATGGACGACTTTATCCACTAACAAGACTTTCTCTTCATGATGGAGAAGCAAAGAACAAAGTCTCCTTTTTCAAGTCATAGAACTAGTAGTATAGTTTATCCTTACCAAGAGGAAGCCTCATTTCGGTGTTATGGAACCCTCACAGTTGGCAAATGAAGTTGTCTTGTATCTTGACAATGTTCTTTGCACCGATATTAAATAATATCTGCATCTGTTCTTTACACATTTAAACATCCATTTTGCCAACTTATGGCTGAATCTGTAGTGGCAGTTTTATCTTAAAGCATGCAAGATTCTACAGCCAGTGTTGTTGACTTTTAAGTGTTAGAATCTTTCATTCCATAGTACATTTGTTTTGGCTTTCTCAAATTACTCAGTTGCACAAAATAAATTGAAAGATCATGTCATGTAGGAGAATTAGTTCTGATGTATCACTTATATTACTGGTAAAATGAAATATGTTACTATATTTTTTTTCTGATTTGTAAAATTGTAGTAAATTGGCTTCTTGAATATTTTCCAGGTCCCTAACACAATTGAATTTGCGGATTGGATTGGCCGAACAAAACAAAAGAAAATACGTGTGACAGGGCAAGTCTCAATTACTTTGATAATAGAATTATGCAACTGTTTCACCTGTTGTAATTCTTTTTTGTACCAACCCCTTATTTTGTCCACTAGTTCACCTTGTTTCTTTTGTGATACCTGGAAAATAATACTACTCGGGTTTCTTCTCAGGACTATCAAAAGACCTGTTCCACTTGAGCACTGCTTGTTCTTCTCTGGGGGGTTGTTCAAAATATGTGAGAATGATGAGTTTTTGCCTCAAGGATTCAAAGCAGTAAAAGAAGTTTATAAAAAAAGAAAGTCTAATGCTGTTGGAGGCCCTTCTGGAGTGAAACATGTTGCTTCACACTTTCATGGTGGAGGCCAACCCAAGCAATTTGACCGTTCTAATCGAGAGAGAAGTCAAAAGCATTCAGGACATCAGAATGCTCAGAATTCCTTGAATACTAGCGGGAATCAACATACTTCAGGTCTAAGGAGATCCGAGTCCTCTTTGTGGCTGTCACTCATAAACAAGCTTTCAAAGAATGCCCAATTGCCTGTAAGGAGCTTATTATTCAAGTCAAGAGATAGTTTTTTCTATTAATCTAACACATGCTTATGATTTTTTCCCCCCTTTGCTATGCTAAAATTGGTGGTTAGCTCTTTCAAATAATATTTTAGACAGTTATTTAGTTCTTTCAAATGATATTGTGTCTAGTTCTTTCAAATAATATTATTAAAATTGATTTGTTAAAGTTATTTTCCAGAAGTTTGAGTGAATAGGAAAAGAGTCATTTATATATTTATATCCTTAATGCTCATCCTTCATGTATGGATTGATATATTTACCTAATTGGCTCAAAGGCAACACATGAATTGATTGATGAACTTTTCTTTAAATCTCTTGCTTTTATAGCATATTAAAGTTGATTGACTATTCATTTATCCCAATGTTTGAGCTATTCGGAAAGGATCAATCTATATGACTATATCCTTATAAATATGGTTTTGTTTTCCAAATTTTGTAAAGAGTGTTTCTTTCTTCTTCCTTTGTCCTGTTGAATCTGACTTATTTGAAAATTTTCTTGATTTGACCATTCAGTTTTTATCTATTCAATCTCAGTTTTGGTGCCTCGTATTTGTAGCAACCTGTGTTTTTTTTTCTTTTCAATTTTCAGCTCAATAATCTACAACTCTGGTCTACCATGTTTAAAAGGACTGTTTGTAAATGCAAGGTTACCTGACAGATAGGAACATGGTTTTGCATCATTTTAGGTATAGGCACAATATTTGATTCATTAGCTTGTGTATGTGGTTAACCTTTCACCAATTGCACTGTGCATTCACTTCCAGAGGTTTTTGTTTGTGCTTTAGGTTGTGATTGTTAAATTTGTTTTTTATCTGGGTTCATGTTGGTGTCAGGTTGTCATTTTCTGCTTTTCCAAGAATCGTGTTGATAAATCAGCAGATAACATGACCGGGACTGACTTGACAAGTAATTCTGAAAAAAGTGAAATTCGGGTCTTTTGTGACAAAGCATTTTCAAGGCTAAAAGGATCTGATAGGAATCTTCCACAAGTAATGCTGTTAAATAAACTCATTGTGTTATTTAAAGTTATTAACTTGACATTAATCGAACTTCGTATGTGTTTATTTAGGTTGTTCGTGTCGAGAACTTGCTTAAGAGGGGTATTGGTGTGCACCATGCGGGGCTTCTTCCAATTGTAAAAGAAGTTGTTGAGATGCTCTTTTGTCGGGGTGTCATTAAGGTTCTGATTTTTTTTTCACGTAATTACAGTTATTTAATGCACGAATGAATGACATCTTGGCAATTACTTATGTGAAAGTTTTTTTGTTTGGTTTCATCCAATTTACTTAAATAGAAAATCCATTATTAAACTCCTAATGTTTTTTTCCATGTCAAAAGAGAGACAATAACAACCAAGCCTCATCTCTTTTCGAAGAGGTTTCAAAAGACAAAAAAAAGTAGGTGCATATCTGACAATTATTTTTAGAAAACTAATGCAACTAGAAAATTGAAGAATGGAAATTGAAGAACAAACACATAATGAGGCTTGCTACTGTGATGTAAAAACTCTCACAAATGCAACTAAAAATACGTTAATAATGTTTTTATTGATTTTTTATTTTTTTTAAAATCAGTTAATTCAGTTACGGACTCAATTAACCAATTTTTTATGATTCAACTTTAGCTTTAATAGTAAAAACGATTGGTAATTTTTTTTAGTTAATTTGGTTTTAACAAGTTTAGTTCATGCGTACTCACCCCCAGTTTTGAATTTGTAGTAAAATATTTGTAAAAATAAAAATAAAATTTATTTGATGTATTAGGTAAAGAGAATAATAAAAAATTCTAATGATATTGAGCATAAATTTTATTAAATTCTGAAAATATTATATTGATGTAGTAAGTTAATAAGAATATAAAGTTCGATCTTTCTTACTATATCAAAGTAGCAACTTCTTATATTACTAAACAAATTTAGATAATATTTTTATCTCTAATTTTCACTATGATATTTTCCTATTCCATTATTTATGATATAAAAACTCCGCCCATGGCGAACTAGTCATGGTCGGTCCCAAGCTCGGATAAAAGAGGAGGGTTGTGTTAGGTTGCTAACTAGTGTTAAAACTATGACAAATGTTCAATGAATTCATTAAACTATTATATTCCTTGTAAGGAACGCATTGTAGGGTTCGACTATAATGTCTCGGTAAGGACAGCTACATCTCCAGAACTCAGGTGTAAATATGCTCTAGTTCGCGTTCCAGGTCCAATCGTAATGTATCAGTAAGGACCGCTACATCTCCATAAGAACTTGAGTGTAGTGTTAAATATGCAAGAGTTCTCACACCATAGGTTGGATAAGAATAAATATGATAGAAAAATTAATAGTCTAAGATTTAGAACATGGTAAATCAATGGAGGTAGTATATATGATGATTAGGAGAATAATTAGTACACAAGAAACAAAATGAGTAGGCGAGAAGACAAAGATGATAGAGAGTTCGGGTTTTAAGTTATAGTACACATGAAAGAGTAAAGCAAGAAATGGAGTGTGTATTGTTGTAGATAGTTTGTTAATGGATGACGTTGTAGGATTGGTTAAAAAAGGGGATAGAATTATAACCTTTAAGATAATAGTGACGAAATAAACTATAAACATAATTAGCATATATGCACCGCAAGTAGGATTAGATGAAGTTACTAAATCAAGGTTTTGGCATGACTTAGATGAAGTATTACAAAATATTTTGCCAAATGAAATGATTTTAATGGGAGGTGATCTAAATGGGCATGCCAGAGTGAAAAATGAGGAATATGAGAGGGTACATGAAGTTATGGGTTTGGAACGAGAAATGAATAAGAGAAAATTATATTAGATTTTGCGATAGCATATAATTTTATATTAGCTAATACATTTTTAAAGAAAAGAGAAGAACACTTAGTCACGTTCAAAAGTGGGAATAGGAAATCGCAAATTGACTTTCTTACGATTAGGAAAAAGGATAGAAAGATTTGTAAAGATTATATGGTTCAGGTCATTAAGGCGGTAAATGAACCAAGCGTTCTTGAATAAGCTTGGTGTTCGGCTTGGTAAGAGCATGTTGATGTTCATTCAATATACACAAGATTAATTAAACAAACATGCTTGAACACATATGTGCTCAGCTCGTTAACGTTCGTGAACAATGTTCACGAACCATATTCATTAATAAAACTTGATGCTAAATAAACAATAAAATAAAATAAAATAAATAAATAAATTTGAATTATTAAGATTAATAACCAATTAAACAATTAAAAGTTGTAAAACAATCAAACAAGCTTGAATTAAGAACTTGATAACATCTAAATGAACCAAGGTCAAACTAAGCTTAAGTCAAGCTTGAATTGAAAGCTTGATAACATCTAAACGAACCAAGCTTAACCCAAGTTTTAAACAAGCTCAAGTTCATAAAAAATAAACCTAATTGTTTAAGTTCGGCTCGGTTATTTTATCAAACAAGCTTGAACACCCTAAAGCTCAGCTCGAATTAGCTCGGCTCGTTTACAACCCTAAAGGTTATCCCTGGATAAAGCTTAACTACCCAATATAGGTTAGTTGTGTTGGATACACACTTAAAGAGTATCAATTGAAAGAAAATATATACGACTCATATAATTAAGTGGTGAAAGTTAAAGGATAGGAAGTAAAATATATTTAAGGAGAAGATAGAAGTACAAACATTAGGTGAAATATAGGGTGACTCTAATACAACATGGGATAAAATGATATCAAAGTTGAAAATATTAGTTAAGAGTGTACTCGATCAGCCAAAGAGACATACACCACTAAGTAATGAATATTGGTGGTGGAATGAGAAAGTAAGAAAGACGAATCGCTTATAAAAAATTATATATTTATAAGAATGAGGAAAACTTAAAAAAAAATCTACAGTAGCTAAGAAAGAAGCTAAAAAAGTAGTGAGTGAAGCAAAGAATGAAACTTTTAAACAATTATATCAAAAATTGGATACAAAAGAAGGGGAAAGAGACATTATAGAATAGTTAAAGTGAGAGAAAGGAAGACAGAGATCTTATCCAAATAAAATATATTAAAGATAATGTAATAAGGTACTAGTAAGCGATGAAGAAATAAAAGAGCAGTGGAAGAGATATTTTCATCAACTTTTTAATGAAGGTTTATGTGACCAACTTAACTTACGTAATTTAAGCAGATCAAATGAGTATAGAAATTTAAATTTTTATTATAGAATTCAAACTTCAGAAGTAGAATAATCTTTAAATGAGATGTGCAATGGAAAAGCTGTTGGACTCGATGATATTCCGATAGAGATATAGAAGTGTCTAGTGAAACAAGTTATTAAGTGACATACAAAATTATTTAACATGATATTGAAAACGGAAAAAAATGTCTGATCAATGGAAGGTAAGTACTCTAGTTCCCTTATATAAAAATAAGGGAAACGTACAAAATTATGCAAACTATAGGGGTATTAAACTAATGAGTTATACTATTAAACTTTGGGAAAGAGTAATAGAAAAAAGATTAAAAAAAGGAGACAACAGTGATTGAAAATCAATTTGGGTTCATGCCTGGAAGGTCGACAATTGAAGCTATACATCTTTTTAGACAATTAATTAAAAAAAATTAAGAGAAAAAAAAGATCTACACATGGTCTTCATTGACTTAGAAAAAGTTTATGATAGAGTTACAAGAGAAATTATATGGAGAATTTTAGAAAAGAGGGATGTTAGTATAATATATATTGAACTAATTAAGGATATGTATGAGGATGTAATTACCAGAGTAAAGACTTCAGACAGAGTAATTGTAACATTTTCAATAAAGATAAAGTTACATCAAGAATCAACTCTAAGTCCCTATCTTTTTATACTAATTATGGAAGAACTCATTGTATACAATCAAGATATATTATCGTGGTGCATGTTGTTTGCAGATATTGTTTTGGTAGATGAAACATGTGAGGGAGTAAATGCTAAACTAGAATCTCAGTGGGAAATACTAGAAGGGAAAAATTTTAGGCTTAGTGGCATAAAGACAGAATATATGAAATTTAAGTTTAACAATATTAGATATAATGATACAATTGTTAAGTTAGAAGACGAGTTGCCTGGAACCGAGAGGTTTTAGTATCTAGGATCATTTTTGTAAATGATGGAGGAATTAAGAGAGATGTATTGTATAGAATACAAGTAGAATAGTTGAAATTGAGAGTGTCGAGTGTTTAATGTGACCGTAACCTGTAAAATTTAAGGGAAAGTTCTATCAAACCGCAATTAGACCTGTTATGTTATATGAAGCTGAATGTTGGACTATGACTTGAGCATATAAGCAGAAGATGAGAGTGCAGGGATGAAGATGCTAAGGTAGATGTGTGGACATACAAGAATGGACAACATAAGAAAGAAAGTCACAGTTGTATCCATTTAGGAAAAATTTCGAGAGATATGTTTAAGATGGTATGAACATGTACTTAGATGACTAATAAATGCTTCAGTTAGACAATGTGAAACTATAACAAACACACATATCAAACAAGGAAGAGGAAGACAAAAAAAGACTTGGTTAACAATAATAAAATAAAATTTATTTAAGTATAGACGATGTAGGAGATAGAGCTCAATGACGTAAAATGATCCATATAGCCGACCCTATTTAGTGGGATAAGGCTGTTGTTATATTATTTATGATATAAATAAGATGTTAAAATTCACACAATTTAATAGTATAAATTAAATGCGAATGGGATATTTAAATACTTGATCCTCAATGCCACAAAAATATATTGTGGTGGAGGATTGCAGTTATTTAAATTTATAGCATTACGTTGCAGATTAGGAGCAAGGTAAAAATGATGAGATTTAATAGATTCAACTAGGGGTTGATAGAGATGTTTATATATGAAATACAAATACGATGATACTTGGTTTAAATGGAGGAGTGTTGATTGTTCTTTGCGATTAAATGGAGGAGTGTTGATTGTTCTTTGCGATCATATGACATCTCTAAAGCGTAAATATAAGTTTTATAAAATTATGACTAAATCTGCTATGTTATATAGAGTTGAATGTTGGATTATAAAGTAAGTGCACGGATAGAAGATGGATCACAGACGAAGATATTAAAGTGGAGGTATAGACATACGATGATAGACAAATTAAAAAAATGATAATATTAGAGAGAAAGTCGGGTTTGTACATATTAAGGGACAACATAAAAATTGGAGGCGGAAAGGGAAGGAGGTAAAGAAGAAAAAGAGAGATATGATAACTATATATTTAAACAGATCTTGTAATCCATTTGTAATGATATAATTTTAACAGACAAGCTAAAAAATAACAAGTTTAATTTATATTGATGGATATATGGAGTAATTAATTTCAATTCTAGATGTTAGCGAGTTATCTAAGTTTGATATTATAAAATTATATATTTTAGAGTATGCTACCACCAATATTAGGAGGGTGTTGGCGCAATGGTAAAGGTGCCGTCGTATTACCTTGAGTTATGGAAACAACCTCTTGTGAAGCAAGTAAGACTACGCATAATAGATCCTTCCCGGGGACACCGTATTGCCGAGAATTTCGTGCACTGGACTACTCTTTTTTTATGCTACCACCCACATTCTTTTCTACCATATTACCTTCTTTTGATATGGTCAAGTTTCAATTAGTATTTGAGGAGCTTGTATATTTTGTAATTTATTGCTCTGAAGTTTTAATTCAAATGACATCCCAATCGTGGAGTTTTTAATTTTATTTTCGTTGTTACAAAATAGATTTTTCTATTTTTTTTTCTTATGCACTTTTGATGCAATGATGTTTTTGTAATTTTGATCACGTGAGTCCTATCCTTCGTTGTCAAACTAATTGTGTTGTTAAAGGCGCGCTCGAGGCGTCAGGCGCACAATGCGTTGGAAAAAACGCCTTTCCCTACGCGAGGTGGGCGGTGTTCGTCTGGCGCGCGCCTATAGGGCGCCTTTGCACCTCAACTGAGGCGCAACAAGGCGCGATCGTGAATAATTTCTAGAACTTTAACCCAAAAATACCATTTCAAATCAAATTGGTTTGGAATTAGGGCACGGAGAAGAAAAGAACACAAGAAGGGAAGAAGAGAACACAAGAAGAAGTCGAAGAAAAGGATAAAAGTGAAGAAAGAAAAGAACGTAAGAACAAGAAGAAACCTGAACCCGAGCCAATTCCGTCTGCCGCCACCGCCGTTGCTGAGTCGCGCCGTGCCCAGATATGTGTTTTTTTTCCTATTTTTTGTTTTTATGTTCTTCACTTTTTCTTCTTCTTCTTCTCTTCTTTTTTCTTTTATTATCTCCTTCTTCTGTTATTTCTTTTCTTCTTAACTTTTCAGTTTTTCTTCGTCGTTTCTTCTTCTTCTTTTCTTTTCTTCTTTGTTTTTCTTTTTTTCTTCTCAACATTGAGTTGTTGGTTTATGTAGAACACACTGACCGATTTTGTTTTTTCCCTGTTTTTCATTTTCGTAGGTTTTGTTGTTGCTGTGCTGGTCGTTTTTGCTGTATTTTTGGTCCTGTTTTTTCATTTTTTTGTTGTGCTGCCTGCTGTGCTGTCCGTTCCTGTTGCTTTGTTTTTTTCTCCTTTTTTTTCTTATTTTTTTGCTGTGCTGCCTCATGCTGTGCTGTTCTTTCGTGTTGCCGCATGCTGTGTGCTGTCCGTTCGTGCTGCTTTGTTTTTTTCTCCTGTTTTTTTTTTAAATTTTTTTGCTATGCTGCCTCATGCTGTGTTGTCTGTTCGTGCTGCTTTGTTTTTTTCCCTGTTTTTCCGTTTTTTTAATTCTGTTTTTCTTTTTGTTTTTTTTTTCTATTTTTCTATTATTGATACACTACTTTTCTATTACTGGTACAGTATTATTTTATTTTGTTTTTAATTTTTCAAATTATTTTCTTGTTCAATTATCATGGAAGGTGGTAGTGATATTTCAACATATATATCAAAAGATCCGGCGTGGAATTATTTTCAAAGAGTTAATCCGGATAATAAAAATGATTTAATTTGTAATTTTTATCAAAAAGTTACAACAAAGGGGGTATCTATCGTGCGAAACATCTTGTTGAGGGGTTTCGAAATATTACGATTTGCAAAAGATGTCCACCTCATGTAAGTGAAGAAATTAAAAATTTCATGGAGAAAAAGACAGAAAAAAGTAATCTTTCTAAACTTACGACATTGGACTTTTAGGATGTAGACCCTCTTGGTGATGATATTGATATGGATGACATTGGAGCTAAAGCTGTACACAAGTACAAGTTCTAGATCAGTGAATATGCAAAAAAGGCTAAGACAAATAGGTCCAATGGATACGTATTTTGCTCCTAATGTGCAAAAAAAATGTTGAAAGTAGAAAGGGTAAAGAGAGACAAACTACGATAAATGAGGCATACAAGAAAGAATTGAGGGAAAAAGCTTGTATGACCATAACTAAGTCGATGTATGATGCGGCAATTCCTTTTAATGCCGTTAACTATTCAAGCTTCTAAAAGATGTTAGACTTGGTTGCCCAATATGGTATAGGTCTAAAAGGACTCAGTTATCATGAGGTGCGGGTTTCTTTTCTAAAAAAGGCTGTTGATAGTGTGACAAATGATTACATTAAGTCGTGTGAAACAGAATGGGTCAAGTATGGTTGTAGTTTGATGGCAGATGGGTGGACAAACAAAAGAGGACATTGATTAATTTTTTAGTGAATTCTCCTAAAGGTTCAATTTTCATCGAATCGATTGATGCTTCTGATTATGCAAAGATTGGAGAGAAAATATTTCTGTTGCTTGATCGATTTGTGGAGCGTGTAGGAGAAGCAAATGTTGTTCAAGTTGTTATGGATAGCGCAAGTAACAATGTGCTTGTTAGTTAGAATCTATTTAATTCTTTCTTATCAATTTGTTTTTTCTTATATATGTTAAACTTATCTAGTTTTCTAACTTCTTTTATAGGAAAATTATTAGAAGCAAAAAGGCCACACTTGTATTGGACTCCGTGTGCTGCTCACTGCGTCGACTTGATCTTAGAAGATATTGGAAAATTGCCTGATTTCAAAGCAACATTGAAGAAGGCAATGAGTGTGAATGCTTATATTTATGTTCATCTCGGCATGGTAAATATGTTGAGGCAATTCACAAGACAAAAAGAGCTTTGTCGGGCGGGTGCCACAAGATTTGCTACTACTTTTCTCACTTTTGAAAGGATGCACTTACAGAAGCAAAATTTAAGAAAAATGTTCATTTCAAAGGATTGGACAAAGAGTAAATGTGCAAAAGAAGCGGTGGGGAAGAAGGTAGCTAAAATCATCATGACACTTAGATTTTGGAGTAGTATTGTGCACGTTTTAAAGATATATAGCCCTTTAATCCGTGTCCTGAGACTGGTTGATGGCGAAAGAAAATCTGCAATGAGCTATATTTATGAGGCTATGGATAGGGCAAAAGAAACAATTATGAAGGCCTTTAAGGAGAAAGAAGAGAAATACAAAGAAGTGATTGAGATCATTGATACTAGATGGGAATGCCAACTTCATCAGCCTTTGCATGTTGCAGGACATTATTTAAATTCAGAATATTTTTATTCATACACAGATTCAAATATATGTGGAGAAGTGGTGAATGACTTGTTTGAAACTATGGAGAGATTGGTTTTAAGCGCTACTGAGCAAGATAAAATCACTACCCAGCTCTCTATATATCGAAAGACAGAAGGGCTATTTGGGAGGAATGTGACAATTAGACATAGAAGAGCATTATCTCCAGCAGAATGGTGGGAATGCTACGGAGCAAATACCCTAAAATTATAAAAGTTTGCAATTAAAGTGCTTAGCTTCACTTGTAGTGCTTCTGGTAGTGAGCGCAATTGGAGTGTATTTGAGCAGGTATGTAAATATAAATGTATAATACTATTAGTATGTTACTTTTATAAGTAAAAAATATTCTTTGCTATTTTATTATACTTATTGTGATTTTTGACATTTTGTAGATTCACAGCAAAAAAAAGGAATAGGCTAGATGATTTGGTATTTGTGAAATACAATCGTGCCTTAAAACTTCGGTATGATGCACGTGATAAGATTGCCCCCATCTCTTTGATAGATATTGATGACAGTAATGAATGGTTGATGGATAGAATGGATGGAGAAAGTGATAATGAAGTAGATGAGTTGGTTTTTAAAGGTGATGACTTGACATGGGATGTTGTTGCTAGGGCTAGTAGAGTTGAAGAGCCTGAATATTGTACTAGAAGAAAAAACATTGCATCCACGGCCTCTAGTTCACATGCTAGGCCTAAACAAGTTAAGAAGGGAAATACATCTTCTTCTATGAGACACTTATCTCTAAGACTTAGTGATGAAGAGGAAGAAGAAGAAGAAGAAATTGAATTTGAAGAAGATGAAGATAAAGAAGAAGAATACAATGAGGATGATCTTGAGCTTGATGATTAATTTGACTTATTACGTTTGTTTTGATGAACTTTGTTAGATTTGAAACTTGAAAGTTTGAAACTTTTATTAAATTTATCATGGTGTTGTTTTGCTTGTCATATTTGATATTTGTGTACGTGGAATATTAATAGTTATCATATTTGACATATTATATGAGTGTGTTAGTAGTTTAGTAATAATCAACCTCATGTTCAAGAGGCGCGCGCCTTGGGCGCGCCTCGGGCTCTAGGAGCCCTTTGCGCCTCAGTGCGCCTCGCGCCTCTAACAACACTGCAAATTGATAATTGTATGCTCAATGCTATTCATCTTATTGTTGTTAGAAGAATTAGGTTAATAGGATTATTAATGTAATGACTTTAATCCTTCATCTGTTCTCGTGCACTACCTATGAGCCATTGCCATCTCTTTGTTGTTGATTATCCTACACCCACATCCATTGCTCGTGACTTGAATGAGCTCTTAAATGAATGTAATCTTGTCTGACTCCTTTCCCTCTTGAAATCTTATCCTTATCGCTCATGGCCTGTTAGGTTGTTCTCGACCTCCCAAGCATGGAGTTTTTAAAACAAATTTTTGTTATTAGAAAATGGAGTTATGTTTTTTTTTTAAAATTGCTTATGCACTTTCCGCACAACTATGATTTGGTAATTTTGTAACACATGAGTCTTATCTTTTGTGTTTCTATTGTCAAACTAAAACTTCTATATTCTATGCTATTCATCTTATTGTTGTTAGAGGTATAGGCGATATGATTATTAATGTAGCGACTTAGTCCTATATTAATATTTTAATATAGAGATGTAATTGTCTCTTCACAACATGTATATTAGTATATTACAATACTTTCTTCAACTAAACTTGTAAAGCACCCCTTTTAGGGTCTGGGTTTTCCATAAAAAAATATCCCTCTTTTGGGGACGTTGTCGAAGCTTACTGCATGACTACCCGTCAAACCTACTGTGCATGTCGATTGCCTATGAGTCAGCCGCCTACAAGCTCTCTGTTGTGGATTATCCTACACCCACATCCATTGTTTGTGATATCTTGTGATTCAAATGATATCTTCAATGAGTGTAATCTCGTCTGACACCTTTCCATCTCAGAACTCTTATCCTTCTGTGCTTGATCTCTCAACTCTTAATTCGTTTGTTCTTGATCTCATAGATCTTGTCTGTCTCAGCTAAATTTCCCTTGTGTGACCTCCCATTCTATTCTATACTTGAGGTCCTCCCTGTACTCCTTCAGATATTATTTGCACTCAAGTTCTCCTTGTATTCACCTTTGGTTCAGCCCTTGTGCAAGCTTCATTCTTCTTAAAATTTCCTCTTTTTGCACCAAACTTTCTGTGTGCTTCCTCCTGTGCTTTTCTTGTGTGTAATGAGTCTTCCTAATGCACCTTCCCTACCATTGTCACTTCCATCACAATGCCTTAACTGCCCTTGTCCATTCTAATCACATCTGAGTCTCTCTATTTGGAAGTGTCTGTTCATCAGTTGTGGATCTGCATCAAGGTTGCTGCCCCATGTGGATGCTAAATCCAACACTACCTGCTTTTTTGATTCTGCATGACAAGCAATTTTGAGCAACTTCAAATCTAGAGCAGTCTCTTTCATGTATCTGGAGTGGAAGTAGAAGTGTAGCCTCCTTTTGCACTCACCTTCTGTTAGGTGATGTTGTCTCTTTCTTGTTTCTGAGTGGAAGTGGGAGTAGAAGTGTAGCCTCCTTTGCACTCACCTACTTTTAGGTCATGTTGTGAGGAGTGTGTGTTCTCTTTCTTCCTTCTTTCAACACATCCTGTTTGATGTGAATAGAGAAAATATCTTATTCTCATCTTGCTACTTCATGTAATGGGTCGAGCTTGCTGTCCATCTCCAATGAAGTCTTCATTCAGAGAAAATATTCTGCTCTCAGTTTTCTACTTTCAGGAAAGAGTCGCTGCTGTGCTCTCCATCATTTCTCCATACACGTTGCGTGCCGCTATATACACAAGTTCAAGGACATTGATGTGCTGGTTTAAGGATTTGTTTCTCTTTATCCTCATATTTTTTGATGTGCTGACTTAAAGTCAAAGACCATGCTGACTGTGTACTAATCAAAGGTTGTAGGGATCATTGCTTGCATCCTCTATTTATTATTTCTAGAGTTTTGGTTAATTTTGTTTTCATTTTCCTGTTATAATTTATCTAGTTTATGTTGGAGATAGTCTAGTAGTTGTATTAGGATAATAAAGTTGTTAGCATACTGCTCTAGTTCCACAATGGTATTTTAAGTTAGGGTTTTTAGATTCAATCTTATAATATATACATAATTACCTTTTTCAACTTTACAATTCAGTATTCCTCTTTCCCAAACTTACAATTGGTGGAAAAATTAATTTTTGGGTTGACACAAATAGATGATGACTGATTATAATTTGACTTTCTGCTTGACTTCATATAGGTTCTGTTCTCCACTGAGACTTTTGCAATGGGAGTTAATGCTCCAGCTCGAACAGTAAGCTGTCTATTTTCTATTGTTTGGTTTATAACAATGCTCAACTTTTATTTTGTTGTTTGAACATTATTGTTTGAGAGTTTGGTTGGTTTTTTTGCTTCTGGATGTGCAAATATTTTACATGTTTGAAATTGGTTTACATATATCTTAGCTGATTTTGGAGATATTATGACTAAATCATGCGGATTTTAAATTGTTGCCTGAAATCCTACTGACACCCTGGAGGCAGATTATAATCAATTGTTGCACGATCAACCTTTCTTGCAGGAATTTCGTTAATATTTGTTTGATTATTATCTTCTCCTTGCTAGAAAAAGCAACAACTATACATCCATTGCATAATTGTATTCTAGAAAGTTGCAAGTTGAAAAACACCCATTTCAATTTGAAGATCCACTTACTAGTTTGCACCTACAAGTATATGAACAAAAGTTTTGATTTTACACAATTAAATGCTTACAACAGAAGAAAAATGCTTATCACACAATTAAATCCAAGCAAGCATGAAAGTTTAATCGACCCCCAAAACCATTCTAACCAATTGCAGCAAGACCCTGCCAAAAAGGTTACCAAATTACACTGTCATAAGCAACAAAATCAAACAAAAGCCTTAAGAATAGGACAAGATTTATCCAATAATGACTTACCAGATCAACAACCAACTTAAAAAGGGGTGCTGGAATTTCTCATAGATTCTGCCCTTAGTTGATGACAACATTATCAAATTAAGATTTGTATCATAAATCATTTTGTTAAATTATTAATAATAAGGTTGAGCATAAGAACATCAAAAAAAAATTCTACTTTATTGTAGGTAGCTTTATTTGAGATAGCTTTAATATCTAAAAGCATGCAAAATATTCTAATATTTCATTTAGTAACATAATAGAATTGATGAAGTTACTGCTGATTCATAATAAAAATATTTAAGTTCATATCCTACCTTTATGGCAATATATATTGTTTATTTCATTCCATAAGAGTTGAAAATGAAATGAGTAATAGAAAAAATCTTCTTCAAATGTTTCTACAAAAGAAAAATTATTGTTGTCAAATAAAAACCAATTTAGACATGAAAATAACTTCAAACTCACTATCATTTTAATTCTATGTATCAACTTCACAAGATTTGTTCTTAGTCATTCTTACCCGTCAAATTCACATTGGCTGTCACCATGTCTTTCTATTGGAGATATTATTCTTATGTTATTCTTTGCTTCGAGAATTCACTTCATTTAACCATCAAACTTATCATATAATATGAATTTCAGTAATTTTTTTCTTTTGTAATAGATTCAATTTAATTTTTTATTATATTTAGTTTAATTTGATTTTTTAATTGGTTAGATCTTGGTTTAGTTGATTTGATTTACTTCTAATGATTTCTTTCTTATTTTTGAAATAATATAAAATAAGATTAATATCATATTGAATTGAAATGGATCATCACAATTTTTTTCACTTTTGGTTCATATGATGAGATTATATTGTTTAATAGCATATAGTTCTGATGACTATGGTTAGCAATCACAAGAAGCCTCTGCGCTTTGTGTGAACAAGTCTAATCTCTGTTCATGGCTATTGAGATAAGTCAATATTAATACAGATTGCCAAAGATTGCCGAAGTTGTACTGACATCAACAAAGGCCAATCTGTTTTCCCAAAACTCAGTTATCAGATATAAATCATTAGAGATGTTTTGAAGGAAACATAAGATTCGAAGGACTTACTTAGATATGACTTAAATTCTATAAGAACATAGTTGAAAACAATTGAAATTTGGCCAAATTGCGAGTGAAAAATTTAATTAAAATTTAGTCAAATTAAGTTGCATGATTGTCTAGATTGTGATTCACACCATAGGATCTTAGGTTTCAAGGTGACCAAAATGATCCATTTCTAAACTAGGATATGAATTTACATAGGATCTTGTGAGCCTACAATCCAATTTGATTCTATAATTGTTTATTGTTCCAACTAGATGCTATGACCTTCAGTTTACCATTTTAATTCTAATGATCAATATTTTTTTATAACAAATAATTTTTTTTGTATCATATGAAAAATTTTCAATGGGGAGCATTGACGTAATGGTAAAGTTGTTGTCGCATGACCTTGTGGTCATAGGTTCGAGTTGTGGAAATAATCTCTTGTAATGCACAGTAAAGTTGAGTACAATAGATCCAATGTGACTCAACCCTTTCCTGGGAGGCTCCGCATTGCAGGAGCTTGAATTTTTTTAATTATATTTTATTCTTAAATAAATAAATTATTATCAAGTATTATTTTTAGCGTTCATCTTATTAAAGTTACTTTTATAATACAAAGATGGAACCTCTAAATATTGTTCAAAAATTGCATGGAATAGTTCAAAAATATTTTTATTAGACAGTAGGATCTTACAATTGTATGCTTCAATCTTATGATCCAAACCTATGGGCTTCTTCCCATTCCTAGGTAGGATATTTGATCACTCGATCTAAGCTCATTGCTCCAAATGAAAGGAGAAATAGTTGCTATTCTGCTCCATGTTAAAGAGATGAAGGTTCCTCCCTCAGCTTGATTTTGGATAAAGAAGAGAAACACAAAGATGTTTCACATATGGAAGAGAGGTTGTTGTCAGATCTCACACACTGTTGTAGAAATCAAACCATTGAACCAATGCTACTGAACTAAATTGGTTCTGTACTGCATCAAACATAAAACATTCAATTCAAGCCAAATTTGAACCCAAGATAAGCTTAACTTAGTCTATTTAAATATAGTCTTAAAGCGGCAAACAAGCTCCAATTAAGCCACAATTAACCCTAATTACATCAAAATCAGCCTTAATATGACAATTGAACCTCAAACACAACTTTTTAACACTAAATTGCAGCTGTTATAAATAGTTATTATCACATAACCATTAATTAATTAATTTTGTCATATAACACCATTGCAAATCTCGACCCAAATCAGTGAATCCTTCTTGGGATCTATCAAGGATACTTACTTCATGCTTATTAGTTCCACATGGGCAAGTCTAGCTGTCTATTGTATAATTAGATTTCTTTTTTTAATAGCTTGAGCTTTTAGCATAAGCAGTTAACAATCACTTTAATTGATCCAAAATAATATTTGAATGCCCATGTGTTTTATATAGTAGTCCTTTGTTAGAGATCCTTTAATAAATTATAGGATATTATTGCTCATTGATTGACGCTTCTTGGATTTTTATATGAAGCAACTTATAATTCGGTTGTAAATAATATATGGTTGGGTAATTATGAGATAGACAAGTTTTCTCACAAGTCTTTGATAAGAGGATCAATGTTCAAAACTATCATCTTTTGGCCATATATTATGATTTTTCATTACTAGAATTGCATATTTTCCTTTAGGTGACTTCTACTCTAAGAAAGTAATATTAACTTCTTAGGTCTTTAAAATAAAAAATTGTTTTGTGATAATTTCTTATTTTTACAATGCCTTGCATACCATTTCTTATTAAAACAACAACTTTTTAAGGTAAGTTTATGAAATTATCAAATCGCGTAGGTTAGTTTTAAAATTACCAAATCACGTACCCACTTCCCGTTTTACCCCTAATCATTCGACTGATAAAAAAAATCAGTCAAACCAATTTTTGTTTAAAAATAAGTCGATTGATTTTTTAACACCAGTTGAATTGATTTTTCTCTATGCCGAATTTTCGAGCAAATTAGTCGACTAATAATGAAAATCAGTTGAATCGATTTGCTTCTGTATCAAAGTCGATTTTGAACAAAATGGGTTGATGGACCAAACGACCTCGGATTGACATGAAACTAGTTCATATGTATTCGGCTAGTTCTCCTGATTATATCTATGCTCTTAAACATCAATTTGATCTAATATATTAAGAGCAGTGAGTAGTTTTTTAACATAAATGTGTTCAAAAAGTCCAAAACCGGTTGATGGATCAAACGATTTCGGATTGATATGAAACTAGCTCTTATGCGTTCATTTACTTCTACTGATTATATTCATGCTCTCAAACATTAATTTTACTCAATATATTGAGAATTGTAATTTTTTGAACACGAATTGAATTTTTCAAACACATTCGTATTCAAAAAATCATTGTTCTCAATATATTGATCAAATTGATGTTTGAGGAATCAGGAGAACTAGTCGAACACATAAGAGCTAGTTTCATATCAATCTGAGTTTGTTTGGTCCATCAGCCGATTTGCCCAAAATCGGCTGATAGGCCAAACGACCTCGGATTGCCATGAAACTAGCTCTTATGCATTCGGTTAGTTCTCCTAATTATATCCATACTCTCAAACGTCAATTTGACCCAATATATTGACAAATCGATTGATGGATAAAATAACTTCGAATTGATTTAAAACTAGCCCTTATGTGTTTGGCTAGTTTTGATTATATTTATATCCTCAAACGTCAATTTGCCCCCATATATAATAATTTTTTGAATACGAATTAGATTTTTCGAACACATTCGTGTTTAAAAAATCACTGTTCTCAATTTATTAGGTCAAATTGAAGTTTGAGGGCATGAATATAATCAGGAGAAGTAGACGAACACTTAGGAACTAGTTTCATGTCAATCCGAGGTCGTTTAGTCCATCAATCGGTTTTGAACAAAATCGGCTAATATTTGAGAGTAGTGATTTTTTAAATCCGAATTAGATTTTTCGAACACATTTATATTTAAAAAGTCACTACTCTCAATATATATTGGGTCAAATTGACGTTTAAGGTCATGAATATGATAAGGAGAAGTAGCCGAACACATAGGAGCTAGTTTTATGCCAATTTGATGTTGTTGGGCAAAATCAGCTTATGGACTAAACGACCTCGGATTGATATGAAACTAGATACTATGCGTTCATCTACTTCTCATGATTATATCCATGCCCTCAAATGTCAATTTGCTCTAATATATTGAGAGTAGTGATTTTTTGAACACGAATGTTTTCGAAAAATTTAATTTGTGTTCAAAAAATCACTCCTCTCAATATATTGGATCAAATTGATGTTTGATGGACCTAGACAACTCAGAATAACATGAAACTAGTTTCTATGTGTTCGGTTAGTTCTCCTGATTATATCTAATCCCCTCAAATGTCAATTTGACCCAATATGTTAAGAACAGTGTTTTTTTTAACATGAATGTGTTCGACAAATCTAATTTGTATTTAAAGATTTTGTTTTCAATATATTGGATCAAATTGATATTTGAGGGTATGAATATAATAAGAACTAAACGAATATATAAGAACTAGTTTCATGTCAATCCGAGAACGTTTGGTTCGTCAGCTGACAGAACTAGCCGAACATATAAGAACTAGTTTTATGTCAATTTAAGGTCGTTTGGTCCATCAACCGATTTTGCCCAAAATTGACTTTAATACAGAAGCAAATTGATTCGACTAATTTTCATTATAAGTCGATCAGCTAGTAAGCCATCCCATTATGCAATCCATATCCAAGGTTCATAACGTCAAATTCTTATTGTTCAATCATGTGGAGGAGAAAAGGTGAATTTAATACTATAAATCAATGTTAATTGTTGCATTAGGCATATGCCGTCGACCAATAGAATGATGAGGTAGGTGTACAAGGCAATGAAAGAGGCAGATATATTGTCCACTTAGCCGAGCAAGAAACTGAGATTGGAGAGGGAATGAGGTTAGAAAATTCACCTCTTCTCTTGATACAATGATAGTGTAAGGGAGGGAGGGAGGGAAGTTGGACATTCCTATGCAAGACATCTGAAACTCCGTAGGTGTTCGTGTTAAAGGGATATTCTTGGTCTTGTCGGGACAAGATCACGATATACTATGAATTATATATTTGCATGAGTTGTATAGTTATACGATTATATTAATTATATACGCTATATGATTATTTCTTTATATAATTATAAAAGCTATATATTACTTCTTTCTTATTTTTAATTAGATTTATAAACAAATCTAATTTACTTTTCAATTAAATTATGTAATAATTAATTTATATTAATTAATAAATTAGTTTTCTATGTATACACAGTGTATTGCATTATATTAATTTTAATTGATAATTATATTCAAATTAAACTAAATTTGAATATTAATTTGTATTAATTTATGTATTAAATCAGATTTCAATGTATAAATATAATGTATTAGATTAACTTCTAATCAGTATGCCTGTTTAAAGAACATTTGCATGAGAATGAAAGTCAATCATTAAAGACCATGTGTGCCAGTGCTTATTTTTATGGATGCGCTGCAATTAAAGACCATGAGGGCGCATATGCTTGTTTTATGCTTGCTATGCTCTGTTACTTCTAATGGGCAAACATGCAAGTGTGTTAAATCACACATAACCTTCTGTGTATTCATATATTAAATGATTTTTTTATTAAACTATTTCAAATTTTGAAAGGGTAATTGTAAAATTAAATCAAATTATGAATATTAATTTATGTATCAAATGAAGGGGAGCCTTGGCGCAACGGTAAAGTTATTGCTTTGTGATCAAAAGGTCACAGGTTCAAATCTTGAAAATAACTTCTTGCAAAAAGCAGGATAAGATTGCGTACAATGGATCCTTCCCCGAGACCCCTCGTAATGGGAGGTTCGTGCACCGAACTGCCCCTTTTAATTTATGTATCAAATAAAAAATTAATGGAAAATTATTATCTACTAAATTAGATTAAACTTTAATCGGTAGTTATATTAAAATTAAATATTATTTTTAATTTATTAATGTATTAAGATCGATTTTGATATATAAATATAATTAATTTTATTAAAATATGTTTATTTAGTAATTATACTCAAATTAAATGAAATTTTCAACAAAGTTTGTTGTTAATTTAAATCATATTATAATGTAAACAATGTATTAAATTAAAATTGATTAGAATATAAGTTATTACTTGTATAATTTTTTAGTGTAGAAATTATTTTTGTTATTACCCTCCTTTTAGTAGCTTTTTTCATGAAATTTATTGGATTTCATACATTGACTATATTTTCTTTATCCAATGTTCTAAATGGCGGCGACCTAGGTGGGAGGCGGGCATCAACTGCACCGTCTTTGCTTAAGGCGGTGCTTTAGGTAGTAACTCACCTCCTTCTGCCACCACTGTGCTTGGAACTGCTATCGCAGATCCCTGCCACCCTTTCGCCACCACGACATGTCCGAACACATCGCCTGGGCTCGGTGATGTTTCCGAACGCGTCGCGCGAGCCTGAATATGTTATTCAAGCTCGACAACCCATAAGAGTCGCTTGAGCCCGGTGACATCCTCCGGGCTCTGGCGACAGGCCTGGAGGCGTCACCTGAGCCCGACAATGGGCCCGAAGGCGTTGCCCGAACTTGGCGACATATCCGGACTCGTTACGTGGTCCCAACGACGCGTCAAACTTGTTGTCCTGTTGAAACAAGGTACACTGGTAAGTTATAAGTTAAGGTTTAATTAAATAACTTTAAATTAATAATTTTAATTAACTCCTAACTATAATTAGGATAATTTAAATAGACTTAATTAACACCTAATAAAATTATTCCATTATATATATATATATATATATATATATATATATATATATATATATATATATATATATATATAGTAAAAAAAATTTAACCGCCTAAGCACTGCCTAGAGCATCCGAAGCAATAGGTTGTCACTGACCTCCTGCCATCGTTTACCGCCATTTACCATACTAACTTTATCTTGTGCGAGCATTATGTGTTATTCATATTTATTCTCAATTTAAACCCTTAATGGTAATTGGCTTTTGGGATGTTGGTCAAGTACCTTATTGGAGTCATATTTGATAGTAAGGTTACACAATCTAGGAGAGGATAATGATGGTATATCTATGAGGAATTAGTATTAACAAACTCGATATAGGGGTTGTTGATCAATGAAGCTTATGATTATTGAGATATGTGAGCCTAACTAGAATTGATTTTGATGGAGCTTCACCATTTTCTCGATTTTCTTAATATAGTTCTGATGCACCATAGTGTAATCCATCTTATAAAGTTATGAGACCTGTGCACTTTTATCTTGTGTTGTGCCTCTTCTTGTTATAGTATTGCTAGTTGAAGTCCAATTCCAAATAGTGAACTGCGATATACAGATAATTATAGATAGATATGTGAAGAAATCAATTTTAGTACCAAATATCTTGGGAGAACTATTTATATTGGTCTTGAAAAACTATAATGTTAATTTCATGAGGATGTCGTGAGAATTGTTGCTCTAATCAATGCAATACGCTCCCAAATGTTAATGCATTTTTTTAATTGTTATAAACTAATATTTGGAAGTATAAGTTCCAAAATCATATTGACACTGAATAATATCTTACTGAATAATTTTCTTATCAAAGATTAAAACTGACATTACTTGAGATTTAAATACTAAGAGTAATTGTTGGTACATAGAAGATAATGGCATAATGCTGTCTTGTGCAGCATGTGAACTAAATGATTGTTTGAACGTATCCTAACATTGATTTGGTAAAATTGGTTAAGCGATAATGTACATAGAGGGTACGAAGTACTCATGCGTCCATAACTTCATCTTCCATCTTTAGGCCCTTGATCAATAGCTTGAGTTAACTTCAAATGTAGAGGATGAGGGAACATGTTGGATTAGTACTAATGGTTCACACCAAGCCGTTGATAGGAATGGTACCCTAGATTTACAAGCAATTGTGTGTTGATTATGTAGGTGTTTTCAGACATGAATTTTTCCATTTGAAATTCTTTATATGGCGCTTAGAGACTTTGAGATTCGTGGAAATTTGATGACACATAGCAAGTTCATCCCACTTGCACTACAGAAGAGTGAAATATTCCTACATTGAGCAACCACCTTGGTTTACATAAAAAATAATTCAAAATTTGATATATGCATGAGACATCTGGCTATGTGAGTACATCCTCCAATGAGCATCCCATATTTCATTGGAAATAGAGAGAAATATCACTGATAAAGCTATTGTTGATTTCATACTATTGAGAAACCATGTAAAGATTGAAATATCCAACTTTAGCATACTAAGTTAGTTGTATCTTTCTCATCCAAAGGAGAAAATGTGAAATGGTTGTCTTTTCCATAAGAATCATAAATAACCTCAAATGGCCAAACCTAGATGAGACAATTGAAACTAAGGAGGATTTCAAAATACTAATGGATTCAGGGTCTCGGAGAGAAAGATGCTATCAATAGGATAAAATTTATGGTTGAATTTTACATGGGGATTTAAATTTTTTATTGTAATAGGAGAACCATGAAGGAATTTGTTCGTGCAAAACCGCAACTGCACGATTGTCATTAAATAATAAAAGATTGTCTGAATTTTGTTAAATACCACCTACGTACAAAATCAGCTATCTAGACGAAATCTGACAAAGAAGCAACTATAATGATAAATTAAATCAACTTGAGAAAACTTGATAGTAGGAAACGGAATCTTAAAATAAATTCTAGGATTTCAGTTTCACCACAACTAATATCAACAATTCAGTTATGATTCCCTCTCTTAGAATGTTGGATTACTCTTGAAGGTGAATTATCCTTAGCTAATCGATATTACCTCTCAAAATACAACAATGTGTTTATTTTGAAGCAACTCTTATTCTCATGCTAATTGAATCAGATTAAACCCTTTAAAATCTTTATAATTCATGTTACCCTCGATAGAATTCGAATTATTTTCTTGATAAAAAACTCAAGTTCAATTTTATTGTTCCGAGACTAAGGTTTGACTCTTAGTTCATTCCTTAATTTCTATGTCATGCAACTATTGAGCACATTAAATTTGAATCAAAGACAACCATAACATTAACAAGAGAAGGAAATCAAACTTCAATGTCGATATGTTATCAGGCAGATGCCTCATCCTAAAATCAAAAAACTACTCCATAACATTGAAGATGCAATCCATTGAAATCAATAATAGCATAGAAAAACTCAATTATTGATGTTTGTCGATGTCTCTAAAGTTCTCCTAGTGTTCTTTGATCTCCTAACACGAGATGTCCGCAAACCGCTGCCTTTTGTTTCTTTTTATATCCCATTAATCCTTACAAAATTTCCTAAATAAAAGGGTGGCACAAATTATTTAACCCTAACTATCCATGGCCATGAAACGCTTCATGGACTAGTTGTGGATCGTCCTACCTTGATTCTTCGCTTTACTCAGTAGTGTCCGAGTATTGTCCATGAGTTGGCTATGGATCTTGCTGCATGTTCTAGTTTACGCTCCACATGCTGATTTGATTTCTCGAATGATCCATGATTGCGGAACTCTCCACGGGGTTGGCCATGGATCATTTTTCCATGTGTTTCCTCAAATTTGGTATCTCCAACCATGCTCCAATGTCAAGATCTCACCTTTCTGTGAATACAAAACGCAAACTGCAGTCACTCAAACTAAAAAGATAGAATGAATGCAAATGCTAGAAGATTACAAAAAAGGGAGTCCCAAGGAAATTCGGGTAGTAATTAAGTGTAGTGAATAACAACTCTTCTTGGATACACCAACCGACAAATTCAATTTTGTGAAAAGAGATCCTTAACAAAAACTATTAAACTTTCTGACTCAAAATACTCATATCATATTACTACACATATAAGAAAAAATGAATCGCCAAAGATATGAACACAAATTCATAAATGCAAATATTTCTACATGCTAATGTCATGACATAAAAATAAATAAAAACATGAATATTAGTGAAATACTATCAAATAAAAACATGATAACTAGTGAAATACTATAACTTCTCAAATTTTAAAATTGCGTTCTCCTCAATGTATGAAAGGAGTTAGTGGTATAGAAAGGTTTATTGAGGTGGAGGTAAATAACCTTGAGATAGGTGTCAGTTATACATGACCTCAATCATACGATGCTGCTTGACTTGTTCAGCTTGATTGACTTCAATGGAGGTGCGGAGCCCAGATAAAGTGTCCTCCGTATGTCTTGCAAAAGAAGAGCTTGCAAAAGAAAAAGAATGCTTAGATGGGCTAGCTTGTGTAGATGGACGAGCGGGGTACTCCACTGCAAGTGATTCAGGCTGAGGAGCACTAGGAAAGCCCCAGTTGGCTTGAACATGTATACTGATACGCCCAAGATCACGAAGGGTGTGTGGGGCTTGGTCTTTAAGGATGCGGATATAGCAATCCCAGTCCCTAACAATCATTCTAAATTGTAACACAAAATTCCTTGTCGATTGGCTTCTTGCAAACATTAACTCATAATTCAAGTCGAGAGCAATTGGAATGATGAGTCCGCCTATAACAATACTCCCTACTGAAGCCTTACTGACTTTGGCATGGTGCCTCACGAAGTGGGAACCTGTGTCTAAATTTACATTGTTCATCATAGCCCATAAGAACATTAACTTACTATCGCTGTCTTCACAACCGAAAACAGTGAGACATAATTCACTAAAGATAGTAGAAACAAGGATTACGAAGGGTAGTGGCCGTAGCCCTAGAGGAATCACAACTAAGCTCATTGGTACAACACACATTATGTACTCTAAAATTGGTGGGATCTCTCTGCTCCCCGCCACAAGGTAAAACAAAGATTATATTAAATTGTTCGAGATTCAATCAATGTTCAACATTAAATAGATGGAAAAAGATGCAACCTTCATCACTACCCTCCCCGTATAACACACTAGCCTCAATCGAACTTAAGAACTCTAGAGTGAGTCTAATATAGGTAGGATATTTCATGTTGATAAAGGTAGTCCATTCTACTACTTGTTCTATCATCCAAAATATGTCATCCCTAAGTGCCAAAACATCAAACACATTACCATCTAGGTACCTAGTAATCATAATTTTTCGCTTAACAAGTATAGCATACCTAGCCTTTTGAATTTCCTCTCGTAAAATAATACCAAGAGGGTTAAAATCGGTACCCCTACTGGAAGCTTTCCCCTTTCTTTTCGACGCCATTGTGTCCCTGCAACAAAAAGAAAAGAGAAAGTTAAAGAAGAGGGGAAATGGAGAATAGGGTTTGAAGAAGAGGAGATGGCTGTGAGAATGAAGTTTGGTTCTTCTTTTGGAGGTTGTGAGAAAAGAGTTGGGAGAAGGGAAGAATTAGAGATTTGAGTTCTTGGTGTATGCGAGAATGAGGTTTGGGAGAGGGGAAGAATTAGGGGTTTTAGGATAGGTTTTCGGTGGTCGTGAGGTTGAGTATCGAGAGAGGAAGTAGGGGTTTTGGTGTTTTTATACCCTCCACGGCTGTGGTTTTTTTACTCTTCTATCCTTGAATGTTTACTCGCCACGGCTGGTCTCTGTGATGCCAACCCTTCAGTGTGCAAGCAACCACTATTGTGGTGGTTACCATGGGTTGACCGTGGTTCGCACTATGTTGAGTTCTTCTTGTGGTGTCTTTTTTTCCTCCCATTTGTTTTGGCGTTAGCTGCTCAATCCTTACTTGCTCAAGAGGAAGGAAGGTGTGGATTTTCATTAAAGAAACCAGCATACTTACCAACTCCACTTTCGTCATCTTCCGATCCTCCACCGATCACACACAACTCCAAAGGATCATCTAAGGAACACCTGTGTTTCTTCTTTCATCACTTCTAGTAGTCAATCCACCCTGCAACAATCATTCTCAACCAACGGTTGTTTGACAATCTTAGTTAGATCAAATTCAATTTTATCTTCACCGACTACTAGAGAAAGTTAACAAATGGTTGTTTGACAACCTTAGACAATCTTAGTTAGATCAAATTCAATTTTATCTTCACCGACTACTAGAGAAAGTTAACAAATGGTTGTTTGACAACCTTAGATCAAATTTAATTTTATCTTCACTGACTACTAGAGAAATTTTATGATTTTTAATAGCAATTATGATTCCCGTAGTGGCTAAGAAAGTAATAGGAATTCGAGGATCATCATCCATCTGTAATATAACTAAGTCGGTAGGAACAATAAATTTTCCAATTTTAACTAGAACGTCTTATAAATACCCAATGAGTATCTAATAGAATGATTTGCAAGTTGCCAAGTCATTATTGTAAGTTTCAACTCACCTAATCCTAACTTTTTGTAAATAGGAAGAAGCATGAGACTCACACTAGCACCAAGATCACAAAAGCTTTATCAAAATTAATATTACCAATCACGCAAGGAATTGAAAAATTACCTGAATCTTTGAATTTTGAAGGTATTTATTTGAATCAATGCACAACACTTCTCTGTCAAAGCCACAGTTTTGTACTCAAATTTCCTTTTGCGCGACAGTATATCCTTTAAATTTTATAATAGGTGGACAATTGTTGCAAAGCTTCGATAAAGGGTATATTTACATAAAGCTTCTTTATTATTTCCAAAATTTTATCGAATTGCTCATCTAGCTTAGCCTTAACTAACCATTGAGGGAATGATATGGTTAGTTTGTAACATCTCACTTGAGTAATGGAATTAGGTTCTTCACCTTTTTTTTTTTAAGATTCTTTCCCATTCTCCCTTCCTTTTGATGGCGTTAGAGTGACTTCAACTTGCCTCCAAGGCGTAGCGCAGATGGTGGACGCATAGTATCTCTGGTGTAATGGCAAGCGACTGATTCTTAGGAATTGACGACCTGGAGTTTACTCCACCAAGCGCCTAACGTCTGTGTATTTGTATTTACCTCTCTTCATATCCGTGGGGCCAACACTAGTGGGGCCGTTAATGTAGCGGATCTACATTTTGTTGACTGACTTCAACCTTCTCAAAGTAACATTATTACAATGTTCATAGGATTTATCTAAGGTTGATCTACCTTGAAGATGAACTTGCAACTTGTGCAATTTGAGTTTCTAACATTCTAGTATGGTTAGCCAAGTTGTCTCTATAGGTATTTTCTTACATGAAAAGACTTAGAAAATGAGGAAGAAATAATTTCTTATTCAATAGAATAGGTACACGACTCTCTTGTTTATAGAGAGAATTTACAATAGAAAGGAAACTAATGAAAAGGAAATTAAATAATAAGGAAACTAATTAAAGCTAATAATTGACAAATGATCCTTTCCTATTTTTCTTGATTTGTATATCTTTGATTTTAATGATGACAGGATTTCCAACACTCTCCCTTAAGCTGGTTTGTAGATATTTTCCATAGCCAGCTTTCTAGTCAGCTTATCAAATTGGTTCTTGTGTAGTCCCTTCGTTAATACATCAACTAATTATTCATTTGTTGGAAGATATGTCATGCATATTATTCCAGTGTTGATTTTCTCTTTGATGAAATGTTTATCCACCTCTATATGCTTTGTGCGATCATGAAGAACAGGATTATGAGCTATGGAAATAGCAGCTTTGTTGTCACAATAAACCTTTATAGGAGTTGAGTAAGAAAGCTTCAACTCCTTAAGAATTCTTTTGATCCACATTACCTCACAAATTCTGTGGGAAACAGCTCTGAATTTTGCTTTAGCACTTCTTCTGGTTGCCACATTTTGTTTTTTACTTCGCCACGTAACTAAGTTCCCACCAACAAAGGAATAGTAGCCTGATGTTGATCTCCTATCCATAACACTCCCTGCCCAGTCTGCATCTGTGTAAACGTCGACTTGAAGATGTCCATGTTTCTTGAATAATAAACCTCTTTCTGGAGTTCCTTTCAAATATCTCAATATCCTATAAACGACCTCGAAATGTTCTGCTCCTGGTGAGTGCATGAACCGACTTTTTATGCTAACTGCGAAAGCGATATCATGCCGCGTATGAGACAAGTAAATCAATTTTCCTACGAGTCTTTGATAAAGGTCCCTGTTCTTTACTTCTTCAGCCCTAGCTTGTAACTTCAAGTTAGGCTCAATTGGAGTCTCAACCATTTTACACCCAGCAAACCTGTTTCTCCAAGGAGATCAAGAATATATTTTCTTTGATTAACAAATATACCTTCATTGGACCTTGCAAATTCCATTCCGAGGAAATACTTGAGGGCTCCTAGATCTTTAATTTGAAACTCTTTCGTGAGTCTCCTCTTTAGGTCAGCTAATTCTATTTCATCATCACCGGTTAAAATAATGTCATCAACGTAAACAATTAAAACAACAACTTTACCCCTTTTTGAATGTTTATAAAATATTTGTGATCTGCTCTGCAAAAAATCATAACTAATAATAGTCTTTCCAAAGCGTTCAAACTGTGTTCTTGGTGATTGTTTGAGCCCATATAATGCCTTGTTTAGTTTGCATACTTTTTCACTACCAAGTCCCTTCTCAAATCCTGGCGGTAGACTCATGAACACCTCCTCTTCTAGATCACCATTGAGAAATACGTTTTTAATGTCAAGTTGATGATCTGAATTTACTGCAAGAGATAACAGAATTCTGATAGAGTTTATCTTAGCAACTGGAGCAAAGGCTCTTGATAGTCAATCCCATAAGTCTAAGTGAAGCCTTTAACCACCCGTCTATCCTTGCACCTTTCAATGTTTCCATTAGTTTTACATTTTATTGTAAACTCTTATTTACACTCAACTCGTTTCTTGTCTTTGGGTAGATCAACTATCTCCCAAGTGCCACTTCTCCTTGAAGCATTTATCTCTTCCATGATTGCTAAATTCCAACTCGGATCATCCAACGCTTCTTGTATATTCCTTGGAACAAACAAATGTGAAATCCTAGAAGTGAAAGCTTCATGGGTTTTTTGACAGTCTTTGGTAAGAAAGATAATTTACAATAGGATGATTAGTGTAATTTCGAACACCTTTTCTAATTGCAATATGAACATCAAGATCGGGAATAGTAGGCGAAGAATTAGACACAATAAGAGGAATCAAAGCTGGACTTGTGATAGGGTTACTTGAAATTTCGAAGCCAGAGCTCGGTTTTTCTGACGGGTGTTGTGCAGGTTTGACATTCGAGTCTTTATTCCTCAGATGAAATCTCTTTCTAGTATAAACCTGAAGCTCAGAATTCAGATCACGACGATCAGTTTGTAGTATTTCTCCCCCTGATCGAGAGTTTCCAACACTAGGCACTAGAGGTGGGTGATTATTTTCAAGATTATCGGGAAAAATGATATTGGGAAGTGGGTTAGAAATGTCCAAAAAATTATCTTTTTCTTCACTTGACGTCTCCTGAAGAGAATTTTTAGAAAAATAGGGTTTTGTTTCTAAAAAGGACACATCTATGCTTGCAAAAATTTTTTTTGATTTGAGGATCGAAACACTTATACCGTTTTTTGTTTGACGAATAACCCAAGAATACACCTTTTATAGCACGTGGTTCAAGTTTTGAACGAAATTAACATGGAACATGAACATAGACAGTACTTCCAAAAACTTTGACAAACAAATTAGAAAACAATCTAATTTCATGAAAAAAATTTTTAAGACAATCAAGAGATGTTTTGTACTCTAACACCTTAGTATGCATCCTATTTATCAAATAAAAGGCTGTTAAAATTGCTTCACCCCATAAATACTTAGGAACATTCATATAAAACATTATGGCATGTGCTACTTCAAGTAAATGTTTATTTTTTCTTTCTCCAATGTCATTTTGTTGAGGGGTATTTTGACAAATGGATTGATGAAAAATACCTTTTTATTCAAAAATCACCCAAGTGCTCATTAAAATATTCTGTTCCATTGTCAGAATGTAAAATACAAATTTTGATTTTAAATTAGTTTTCAATCAGAGTGTAAAAATTTTTGAACACATTTCTCACTTCCGATTTTTTATTCATTAGATAAATTTAACATAAACGTGTATGATCATCAATAAATGTTACAACCATTTTTTTCCAAAAAGAGTAGTAATTTTAGATGGCCCTAAACTGTTAGTTAATCCTAGGAAAACGTACCGGTTCCACTGTACAAAAATTTTTGTACAAGTGTCGAACCTTTCCTTAAATAACCTATTGTGTTCTTTACAAGTTAAATTAGGAATCGCAGACGGAACTTTACATCATTGATTCCAAATCTAACTTATCTATTCTTAATGGTTTAGATTTGAATCGCAAACGGAACTTAACACTATTGATTTAAATCTACCTAAGTTATTAATTTCATTAAATATTAATTTCCAAAATTGGTTTCCAGGACTGCATGGCGAGTCACATGACCTTCTTGGATATGGGAGCAACCACCACCGCCTAGGCAAAGTCTTTTAAGGAAAGCTAATATTTAATTTTCTTAAATAACTCTAGGTTAACCAAAAAGAACAATCGAATCACAAATTCGAAAAAGAAGAAAATACAAACTCGAAAAATAAATTCGAAAAACTAGATCTAATTGCCTCTTGTATTTATCTAATTGCCTCTTGTAGTTACAAAGAAAATAACTAGTATGATGCGGAAGAAAATTACTAGTTATACCTTCTCTTTGTAAACTAATGATCTCGAGATCTTCTGTTGTATTCCTCGCCTCGCCTTGGACGTCGTGTGGGCGACGATCCTCAAGATGAACACCACCCAAAAGAGCTTCTCCTCCTTGTAATATTCGGCCACCACCACCACAATAGAAAAGAGAGCAAAGGGCGAAGAGAGGGAGAGAGGGGCCGACCACCAAGAGAGTCTCCAAGTCAAAGAATAAGAGTTGTGTCTCATGAAGCCTCCTTACCCCTTCTTTTATATTACTTGCCCAAGGCAAATAACGAAAAACTTTTTACAAAAAATTAAATCATTCAAGAGTTTTTCCTTTTCCCTTTTAATTTTTCCTTTTCTTTCCTCTTGATTGAATCAATAACCAAATCAATGGTTGTGATCAATTCTATTTGGTTTAGGATTGAATTTGGCTGACCCCTTGCTTGGGCACCAAGCAAGGTGGCCGACCACCATATTTAGGAAAGAAAAAAAATAATTTTTTTATAAAATTTTATAAGAAGAAAAACCTCTTATAAAATTTTACAAGCTCTCTTTCCTAGAGTTAAAAAAGGAAAGTTTTAAAAATTAAAACCATGTTTTAAAATTTAAAACTTCTCTTATAAAATTTTCTTTTTTAACATGATGATAGAAAATTTTAATTTTAAAACTTATCTTTTTTTTTTTCTTAAACCATGAGGATGGTTAAAAAAGGAAAGTTTTAAAACTTTTAAAACTCTCTATTAAAACATGTGGCCAAATTCAAATAAGGAAAGTTTTTAAAATTTAAATCTCTCTTTTAAAACTTATAGTTTTCTACAAAGACAAGATTTAAAAAATTCAAAACAACCCTCCATGCTTGAATATTGTGGCCGACCCCTACTAGCTTGGTCACCAAGCAATAGGGCCGACCCTTTAAGAGGAGATGTGGCCGGCCATTGCTTGGTCACCAAGCAATGGACCGACCCCCTTCTTGGACACCAAGATGGACCTTTCTTTGGATGGACTTGAGGCTCTAATGAGGCTACGACAGGGACCTAGAGGAGAAATTGGTTTTGGCCTTCCGATGAGCTTGAGTATTCCGTGCTCGCCTCGAACACACAACTCAAGTTTATCGATAATAACTCATTCCACTAGAGAGTTATTACCGCACTACCGCACCAATCCCAAATTACATTATGGGCTCCTTATTATGAGTGTGTTAGTCTCCCTGTGTTTAAGATTACGGATGCCCACTAATTAAGTAAGTTACTGACAACTTACTTAATTAATATCTAGCTCCAAGAGTAGTACCACTCAACTTTATTGTCATGTCGGACTAAGTCCACCTGCAGGGTTTAACATGGCAATCCTTATGAGCTCCTCTTGGGGACATTCTCAACCTAGATAACTAGGACACAGATTCCTTCTATAATCAACAACACACAGTAATATCATTTCCCAACTTATCGGGCATATTGATTTATCGAGCTAAACCTCATCCTTTGATAAGTCAAAGAAATAAATATTAAATATATGTGCTTGTTATTATATTAGGATTAAGAGCACACACTTCCATAATAACTAAGGTCTAGTTCTTTTACTAAGTCAGTATAAAAGAACTTACCTAAATGGTCCTACTCAATACACTTAAAGTATATCAGTGTAATTTATTAGTCAAGATAAATTAATACTTAATTACACTACGACTATTCTGATGGTTTGTTCCTTTCCATTTTAGTCGTGAGCAACTTGTTTATAATTTATAGAGAACCGACAACATGATCTTCTGAGTGTGACACCATACTCCATGTTATCTACTATATAAATTAATTGAATAATTACATTTAACAAATAAATGCAGATATTGACTAATGTGATTCTTTTATTTCAACAAATAAATGTTTACAAAAGCTAGGTTTTTAGTATACACTCTAACACAAACATCACTATGAATCAAGTAAAAAGGTTTAGAGGCTTGGTAATTTTTTGGCAAATAAGTTGAACGATGAAATTTTACAAAAAGACAAGTTTCACAATATAAAGAAGAACAATCAATGCCTTTAAATAATTTTGGAAAAAGGATTTTTAGATAAAGAAAGCTAGGATGTCCTAATCTATAGCGTCATAGCATTATTTTTTCTCGAACTGAGTTTAAGCTAATACTGTTAAGGCTCTGAGCAATTTTATTACTAACAAGTATTTCATCCAACTAAGAGACCTTCAATCATCCTAGCACGCCCAATCATCATCCCCGAGTTCTGGTCCTGAAATTCACAATGTGATTCAAAAAAATATAATACGACAATTAGAATCTTTAGATAGTGTACTAACAGACAAAAGGACAAAAAGTTGTAGGCTAATTTAGGAACATGAAGAACAGAATTGAGATAAAATTGTTCGGTCAGTTTGATAAGTCATTTTCCTGCAATAAGTGAAAAACTACCATCGACAAGGGGAATAAGTATCAAATAGGTGAGAGCAACTAGACATATGGTCTGTGCCACCAGAATCTATGATCCACGGAGAGGAGTTTAAACAGGAGAGAGCTTTAGACATGTGGAGAGCTTTAGGATTGTTACCTGTTTGTGCCAAGGAAACACTAGGAATACGAGATGAGAAGTTGTATTTTATCAGCTTCAAGAGTTGATCCATCTGCTCTTTGTTGAAGGGACCCGAGTCGACTTCTTTTGCAGTAGGATAACATATGTAATTGGTACTTATATCCTCCTCCATGGAGTTGACTAGCCATGTCAGAACCATGGAGTTTTCAGCATCCCATATGCTATGCAGCGGATCATTAAGAGCATGAGCCTTCTTGTCACCCGTGATATAACCGATTTTTCCTTGCCCACGGATATACATTCGGACGGATTGCGACCACCAGAGGAAGTTGTCACCATTTAGGTGGATGTTGGTGATCTGGACTGAATGAGAGTTGGAATGGTGTAGCAGGGTCTCAGAAGGTTTTACCATAGTGGCAGGGATTGTAGCGGTTTCGGACGTGACTTCTGACATAGCTCTGATACCAACTTAGAAAATGAGGAAGAAATAATTTCTTATACAAAAGAATAGGTACACGACTCTCTTGTTTATAGAGAGAATTTACAATAGAAAGGAAACTAATGAAAAGGAAATTAAATAATACGGAAACTAATTAAAGCTAATAATTGACAAATGATCCTTTCCTCTTTTTCTTGATTTGTATATCTTTGATTTTATTGATGACAGGATTTTCAACAAAAAGTTCTTTCAATCTTAGGATATGCTTATAGAACAATTCCTCTTTTATCTAATCTTTGCATACAAGACAAACTGTTTACTGCAAGGGATAAAACAAAAAATAGCCGTAAAAAGAAACAAAATAAAAACCTAGATTAATCAAATTGCAAATACTACTAATATCAACAAAACACAATCCTGACAACGACATCAACAACTTGTTTGTATGATTGTTGATGTATGTCGATGTCTCCAGAAGATTTGCAAGTGTTCTTTGATGTTCGAAATCTCTTAGCTCCTTTGATATGCAGCCTCCTCTTTGGTCTCGTGTCACTAGATGGCCCCTAAATTGCCTTCCTTTGCTTTTTTTATATCTCATTGACCCTAATGGAATTTCCTAAATAAAAGGCGGTGCAGATTATGTAACCCTAACGATCCATGGTTGTGCAACGTTCCACTGGCTGGCTGTGGATCTTTCTACTTTGATTCTCCACTTTACTCAGTAGTATCCGCAACCATGGTAGCTACCACAGGTTAGGCAGGGATCTTGCTGCATGTTCCAATTGACGCTCCATAGGCGGTTTGACTTCTCAAATGATCCATGACCGTGGAACTCTCCACGGGCTAGCCTTGGATTATTCTGGCATGTGTTTTCTCAAATTTGACATCTCCTAGCATGCTTCAACGTCAATATCTCACATTTCTATCAATAAAAATTGCAAACCGCAATCATCGAACTAAAAAGAAAAAATAAATGCAAATGCTAAAAGTTTATGCAAAATATGCTCATGTAATGCAACAAATATATGCTAAATAAGATTAAAAACGTATGCATAATTCACACACATTAAATTCAACAAATGATGATTGAGATTGAGATGCACCCTCTGTTAGTTGGTAGTCTTTGCAAAGTTGTTTAGCCCATGAGAATAACAAGAAGGTTGTAGGGGAATGGATGGCTTGATCACACTGGAATGTGACATGGACAATGACATGAATAGGGAAGAGGGTCAATAGGAGGGTTTATGATTAGCATGTGAAGATCATAGATCATGCTGGGGGCATTCTTGGAGTAACATAAGTTTGTGGCAAAACGCACAATGAATAATATGATGGAGAGGATAATGGAGAAGAGATGGGCAAGGCTTCACTAAATCAGGCTTTGTAACTTATCTTGGTAGATATAGGGATGTAAATGAATCAAATGTTCGTAAATAAACTTGGTATTCAGCTTGGTAAGAGCTTGTTTATGTTCGTTCAATACACATAAGATTAATTAAATGAACAAGTTTGAACAACTTGTTAAAGTAAATGAATAAGCTTGAATACATATGTATTTAGTTCATTAATTCGTAAATGTCCACGAACAATGTTCATCAATAAACCTCTTATTAACATACTAAATAAACAAAAAAAAAAATTCAAAATGAACAAACAAGTTTATATTATCAAGCTCAATGACCAATCAAACAAGTTTAAAATGAAAAAATGAAAACAATCAAACAAGCTTGAATTTAAAGCTCGATAACAACGAAACAAACCAAGCTCAAGCTAAGCGTGGTTTATTTTCGGCTTGGCTCGGCTTGGCTTGGTTACCTTATCAAACAAAAGTTGAACATCACAAAGCTCGGCTCAGCTTGACTTGTGTAATTTATCCCCATTTTATCAAACATACATATAAATTTTCTTGTACTGGCCTACCTACCTGTCTTTTCCCCCCTTTTTACATGGTTGATTATTCTTCCACTTTCTTTCTGAATGCCACTGAAGAATTTGCCATGTCACTGAAAATTTTTTCATGGTTGAAAATTTCGTTTAACTACTTGTGAAATCTTTATGTTGTTGCTTGATACTCTGGTGCCATGCAGGTGGATTAATAATTGTTGCTTGATTGTTTTTCTGTCAGGATTCAGTTCACAATAGTTGGGTTTATGTATGCACTAGCTTCCTATAAGATTTTTAATTGTGTTTTATTTTGCAGAACAAATGACATTACTCTTCTTTTAAATGTCCTATTTCACCTTCTCTAAATTTGTAAATTTGTAGATAATGATGTGATGAACAAGTTCTTGTTTAGATTATGATGTCTAGATGGCTCTTCAAATTGGTTATATTCTATTTGAAATTTTAATTCCCGTTTTGATTGTCTAAATTGATATTTTTCTAATTTGTCATTTATCTTTGGTTATATTCATTTTAATTTCCATTCTAATCTTCAACTGTTTATGTTGTCTAGATAATGCTTGCATGACACTTACAGTTCTTTACCCTAGATATATAATGCAAAGTCTATATAGAATCTCTCCTCCATTGAAGCCTCAAGGAACCTTTAGTTGAGTTGTGTAACTGTTTTTGGTTTTCCTGAATCAACTTGCTGCTTAACATTAGTAAGTTTTATTAACTTCATTTTGAAAACTGTAAGTTATTTCTTCAATGATGTTCTAGTGGGGTTGATTTCAATGAGATCATATGCTCTTTATTATGTTGTCTGCGCCCATTGTTTTCTTAAAAATTATTAACACTATAAGTGTAAGACTTTCTTTCCATTGTTTTCTTAGAAATTATCAAATACTAAAAGCCTAAGATTTCTTCTTTTTTATTTCAAGTGAAAAATGTAAAATTATTGTTTTGCAGAGATGATTTAATTGATGCTCTCTTTCATAGGTTGTCTTTGATACCTTGAGAAAGTTTGATGGAAAGGATTTCAGGAAGTTGCTTCCTGGGGAATATATTCAAATGGCTGGCCGAGCTGGAAGGAGAGGGTTAGATAATATTGGTACAGTTGTTATTATGTGTCGTGATGAGATTCCTGAAGAAAGTGACTTGAAGCAAGTAATGGTTGGAAGACCAACTAGGCTTGAGTCTCAATTTCGATTGACATATACCATGATATTGCATCTTCTCCGTGTTGAAGAATTGAAGGTACCTTAGCATTTAGAAGCTCATATAATATTTACATTCACAGAAATGGATAAAAATGGCATTTTTGTAACATGCCAATCTTTCATAAATCACTATGCATGTTTTTAGTTATTGAAGTAACTTTTTTTTTTTTTTGCTTAAAGCTTAAGGAGATAACACATTCATTGATCCTACCAACAATAAGTGATCCTTGTCTTTGAAAGATTTTGAGTTCTGAATTTTTATTAGAGTATTTAGCAGTTAGGAAACCCAATGCACACAAAAAGTTAAATGTAGCAGAATTGAGAAAGATGATATGCGGAGTCAATTGAAAAGATAAAAAAAAATCATAAGTACTACTACCTAAGAGGAATTATGTCTTAGCTATAATAGATAAACGTACTAGAAAATATATGTTAGGATGGTGTGAGCATTTTCAAAGACAAAAATAATTGATTAAGGTCTAAAATTTCATGTTGTACCAACGCTTAGCACACATAAGCATGCTTCTAAGCTTGTGGATGTTGAATGAATTTAAATAAATTTTAATCTATAATCCAAGTGGATTTTTTTCCTTCTCAATGTAATTATAAAAATTGAAAGTGTTTGACTGATTTCCAATTTTGATGCAATAACTTATAAAATAATACAAAACTTGACTAGAGTAAAACTTAAAATATATTTCTCAGTTAGAGTTTTGATTCCTAATTGTAATAACATGCCGTGCTTGTAGAATTGGTGGTATGCTTGTAGGGGGATTGAATAGCTTGAAAGCTTAAAACGAAAGTGAATCGATTGCCTTGTATGTAATACCGATACATTGGCAGCTTGGGTTGATTTCTCCTCGAAGTCGGCACCCTAGGCTGACATCTCTTAGAAGTCGGCACTCTAAGCGGACTTCTAAGTGTTGGGGTTGCAAAGTTGTAAACATAGTCTCACATTAAAAACACATGAGAAAGATCATAGGTTTATAAGAAAAGGATATCTCCATTGGCATGAGAGGTAGAGCCCAAGAGCAAAATTATGAGGGTTTAGGCCCAAAGTGGACAATATCATACCATTATGGAGATATCTAAATTTTTTTCGATTCTATAATTGGTATCAGTGCAAGGTCGCTCTTCACGGACTAACAGCCAGAAGAAGCACGAATCAGAGCCATGATCCAAGATCAAATCATGTGGGTGAAACCTTGAACGAATTAGGGGAGATCCTGAGCAGGTCAGTGACTCGATGCTTGAGGGGAGGCCCTGAGCACGTCAAGAGTGATCCGATGCTCGAGAGGAGGCCCTGAGCAGGTCAAGAGTGATCCGATGCTCGAGAGGAGGCCCTGAGCAGGTCAAAAGTGCCCCGATGCTTGAGGGGGACTTGTGGTCCTTTGTTTAGGGGGGAATTATTGGGGTTGTAAGGTTGCAAATATAGTCCCACATTGAAAACACATAGGAAAGATCATGGGTGTATAAGAAAAAGATATCTCCATTGGCATGAGGCCTTTTGGGTAGAACTCAAAAGTAAAACCATGAGGGCTTAGACTCAAAGTGGATAATAACATACTGATGCGAACCTCGACGAATAATGCCGCGAGACCCAACAACAATAAGATTGGAACTCAGTTTCGGGATCGTCCAAAGGAGGTTTCGGAGGGATGAAATATTTACCCGTTGATTATTGAGAATCAAGAACCAATATTATGAGAACAATGGAGAATATCAACCCAATGATTATAACAAAACCAAGAACCAATATTATAAAAGTGCTGAGAATTACAAGTGCTCACCCGTAATCCCTGCAGAGTTGCTGAAGAACAACAAGGAGGAAAACTCTCTCAAAATATAATGTTTTCTCCCCTTTTGATATCTACTCAAGACATTATATAAAACTGAAAATGGTTCTTTCCAAGGCATGGAAAGAGAAGATAATGAATGCAAGTTTTCATGCACACTCCCTTTCCAACAAATGGTAGTTTCCAATGCATGGAAAGAAAAGATGATGAATGCAAGTCTTTATGCACACTCCCTCTAGCTGTCCTCCAACTTGGGAATTTGTCCAAAATGTAGGTGGCATTAAATGACACACCAATTCCAACCAGAATGGTGTGTTTTCCCACCATTCTAGTATGGTATTTGGCTAGGAGCATGTTGCATCATGATATTCCATTCTTCCGCAGCTAATTGGCCCATTTTAGGGTCGACTTGTATGAAGTTGATCATTCGGCATGGCATCGACTGTAACTCCATAGCCTACCCTTCCAAGATACGAGATGTCGATGCTTGTACAACATGTTGAACTTTCTTGACCTCTGTTTTCATTATCAGCTCAGCTGGCACATGCAAGTCCTCTTCATGCTCCTCGTGATTCGGGACGTACATCTCGACTTGCAGTCCTGTCTCATTGGCTTGGAGCTGATCCGGAGTTGTATCACATACCATTATGGAGATATCAAATTTTTTTCGATCCTACACTGAGCACCTGGGCCAACTTCTTCCATAGACCAACTAAATCGGCACCATAGACCTACTTCTTAGAAGTCGGCCTCACAGATCGATTTCTTCGAGAAATTTCCCTTGCCCCATGATTCAATATCGTAGGCCAACCACCATCAAGTCAGCATCATGGGGCGACTTTCCCCTCAGAAGCTGATCTCTCAAGTTGACCCCTTAAGGTTGGTTTGAGCAATGGGCTATATCCCCTCCCCATCTTTTAGAAACCCAATATGTAGATGGGCTATTGCTCTTGGACCATAGAGAGATTGTCTAAATGAATGCCCCCATGCAAATACTGAAGTAGGGAGAAAAGGTCCTAGAGAATCAGCTCCCGGAGGAACTAGACAAAATTCCCTCCGAAATTGTGCTAACACTTGGAATACTTAGCATGTTGCAGAGATGAATTTTGATTAGTTTTATTCTTTTAATATTTTTAATTGATACCAATACACTTGGCCATATGATAAAGTGTCTCAAATGAATTTAGATTTTGCGTATTTGTTAGATTTTCTACTTTTAACATTACTAGTCAATTAGATTGTTGAATCAACGTCACTTTTACACGTCAAGATGAATTTATATGAGATTTGTTCGTATAGTCTTCTTTCACATAATTTTACATGTCAAGCTGAATGTATATAAGTTTGGCTCCTATAGTCTTCTTTCACATTGTTTTTTTTTTGTAAATAAGACCATAGCAATTACATAAGAAATTGAAGTAGAAATTTAGAGAAACAAGCTGTGATAACATATTAAACATTACTTGAATTGTGCAAAGTGTCGGTATGATATGATACCACTGCCTATTAATTGGTTAGTTGGGTTTGGGTAATTTATTCAAGTGGTATATTTCAACTGTGCCACCTGATACAATACATGACTTGAATTGATACTCCGACTTGACAATCTTTCTGTGTCCACTCATGGCGATGCCTTTTGTTTCAATATCATCGATTTGTTTCCACCACTGTAAAATTTAATTGTTTTCATGTTGTAAATCTGTGGCACCTTTATTGGTTGGCAGAATGATTTGCTGGATTTAGAATTATTTATCTGACTTGATGATGGACACTTTTTCTTCAAGCCCATGGAACCTTTCAAACCCACCAACCTGGTCGATATCAGTGATTTAAATCGCATAGCGTTGGTTCATAGCATTTTTGTCTTGTATCGCGTAGCGTAAATAGCGAAGTGCATAGCGCAAGCTTTTTGTGCATGCCAATTTTTAAATTTAAAAAAACAAAATATATTTATATAAATAAAATAAAATTAACATAACCTAAAATTAATCATAATAATTCATTACATGTCAAAATATCCAAGAACAACAACTTAAAAAGTCTTATAATTAAACAACATAACCTAAAAATAATCTGTATCATCCAATTCTATATCACTATCATCATCAATAGTGTCTATGGTTGGAAAATTTTCACTATCAAAAGTTGTTGGAATTACTCCATCATAATTTTCAGTATTAAGATGATTATCTTCCAGAAGACTCAACCTTGCTTGTTTGTCTTTACTTCCACCTATTATATAAGAGATACGACATTTAAGAATCAATTATAGGTGAAGTAGATATAAGTAAATAATTTGCATATGCTTACTTGAATTTTCAACAACTTTTTTTTTTTTTTGAATCCGTAGGAAGAACTTCAATTATATCCTCAACATCTTCAACTAGCTTATCTGAGTCGAAAAGACTTTCAAAGATAGCCGACGACACACTCACAATAGGATCACTTTCAAATAATTCATCATCTTCAAGCCATTTAGTAGTTACGGAGAGGATAAGCCCTTTTTCAGTTATTCATTCATCATCTGAATCAATTTCATCAACTACAATGGGATCAATCTTGACTCTCCTCATAATGCTTCTCTCCCTAAGCTTGAAGTTATATTTCACAAACACCAATGCATTCAACTTCGCATGTTTAAGCCTATTTCTCTTTTTTGTATGAACCTAATATTACAAAGAAGAAAATATATTTAAAAATTAAATAATGATATGAAAATTATAAAACAATTAGAATTCAAGTAGAGTTATAAACTTAGAATATTCACCGATTCAAAAGTGCTCCAATTTCTTTCACATCTTGAAGCACTACAAGTGAGACCAAGCACTCAAATTGCAAATGTAATAAACTCGAGTGTCTTACTTCCAAAACGTTCCCACCATGAGGCTAATAACATAAAGAAAATTACAAGAATATATATAAATATAACTTTAAAATACGAATGCTACTAAAATTTTACAAGAACGATTACAAGAAGTAAATTTTACCCGGAGTCCGCAACATTCTTGTTCATTTTGCTATTGGAGTTCTAAATTCTCCTTTAGCTTTGTTATACAAGTCCAATTGGATGTCCGCTTTAAGACGATCATTTGAAGACAACATCTTATCCATGCAAGCATACAATCCATCTCTAACTTCATCACAATCAGAAAATATTTCTTCATAACGCAATTACAGGTTCAAATAGTACCCGACCATGTGTAGAGGATGATCACGTTGTGAAGTCCATCGTGAATCAATTTCTTTCCAAATGGGCTTGTATTTTTTGTCAACTCTCCCACAATTAAATTTTATTGTCTCTTTTGCCTTAACCGTAAGTTCATAAATATATACCATGACCGATCTCTCCTCCGAATTAGCTTCCCTTAACACACTTACAAGAGGAACAACACTCAACGTAAATGCAATATGTGACCAAAAGTTGGGATCATTAACAGCAATTCTCTTCACGACCTTCCCTGAGTTGTTTGAGATAGTGGTGAACTAACTCAATCTTCGGAAGTAAACATTTGTTCAAGTGGTCTTTTAATTTTATACATACTCTTGAGTGAGAAATGAAGTAGCAAAGCGAATAACAGCAGGACGGAGAATTTCTTTATCGTTTGTATACTTTCTCATCAAAGAAAGTATAGTCCCATGACCATAAAGGAACTTCACAACTATCTTAGCATGCTCAATTGTGTTAGAAAAAATCTCCAACTTTGCAATATCCTCCAACATTAGATCAATGCAATGCGCCACACAAGGTGTCCACCAAATTTCGTGTCTAGTCTCTATAATTTTTTCCCCCACCTTAATGCAATTCGAAGCATTATCCGTTCCTCTCCCACCTCATCAACAACATCATCAAGATATTTAAAGATCAATTCCCTATTCAATAGAAGCTGATGCATCAATAGATTTAAAAAGAAAGTGTCGGCGTTACTATGCACTAAAAAATTGATCAAACTTCTATTCATCCCATCCGTCCAACGCATCCATATTTTTTTCCATGCCTTTTTATGTTCCTCATATATCAGGTTGATGTCATCAACCTCAGTCTTAAGTATCCAAGTTCTTAACTCATGCATTGAAGGAGGCTTGAACCCTCTTCCATATTTCGCAATACTCTCAACCATAGGCAATCAATAAGGATTATTCAAAACATTAAACGGAAGTGCGGCAGAGTAAGTAAAATGACCAACTCTACGCCTCACATCAACAAGCAAATCCTTTTTGTATGCCGAATTCAGGGTTGTTTGTGTAGGTTCCGAACTAGCAAACCCATGAAGAGTACTTTTACCTTTTGATTCACCACTATCAGAAGAACATCCAATTGAATTGCCCCCTACACTTCCAACTTTTGATGATAGTGTATTCATACTCTGGGGACCTCACCAATCTCTCGTAACAATTTGGTTTGTTTACTTTTATATGCTCTAATTTTGTCAAGTGATTCTCTAATTTCTTGCTTAATATCATCCAGAACACTAACACAAGGTGCAACCCCTTTATGAGTTTGAGCTAAATAAGCGTGTATTCTCTCCATTCGATATATGATGACAAAATTTGCATCGAACAGATTTTTCTCCCTCTGTTTGATAATAATACTTCCAACCAATATTTTTTTTATCTTTTTTTGATAAATTTGTAGACATTGCAAATTCTACAATGAAAATCCTAGAAAAACAAAAGAAAAAAATCAGAATCAATCTAGGGCATCTGAATTGATTCCATTGAATCGATCCAAGGCATCTGGATTGATCACTCAATCGATCCAAATGCTTGATTTCAGAAACGAAAAACGAAATCGCGATTGCTTTTTCTCCTTTGAGAAATGAAAAACGAAAAGGAAAAAAGCAAACGAAGAAAACTGAAAAGGAAGGAGAAAACCTAACCTCCAATCACCGTCCCTTGCTGCCCGCTTGCCTTTGCCCTACCTTCTCGAAGTTGATTCCGCTCGCCTCTCCCTCCTCGCCTCCTATTTTGTAATCAACTATAGCGCTCACTATGGGCCGCTAGGTTACGATAGCGCATGTATGTGCGCTATCGATGCTATTGTCTCGAATCGCTAATCAGCGAATGCTCTGCAGCGTTCACTGATAATAGCATGCTATTCGCCGCTCTTGAAAACACTGGTCAATATTGCCGATTAATTGAAGTCCTTACACTTCTTGACTTGCTTTGTTTATCCATGCAATAATTTTCACATTTAGATGGGCAACTTTGCACCCTTCACCTTCTTGTGTGTCACATTTTTAAATGCAATTCCTAGTGTTTGTACGATGAGAAGCTTTGGATCATCTGTATGATTCTAATTAACAATCTCTCTGCCCATGGGCCACAACTGTGCATTCTTATATTGCAGCTCTTGTTGAGCCATATGGCCATATCTGCAACTCTCCAAGAAGCAAAAAGGATGGTCATTCTTGGTTTTGTTTGAGTCTTGAAGCATTTGATATATTTGGATCAACTCTTGTTGACTAAGTAACATAACTTTTTTTGAGCAATGAGGTAAATATTCTAGGTAATAGTATTAAGTTTTGACTTTGCAGCTCTTTTTTCAATATTAATGAAAATTAATAGTCCCACCTTGATTGTATAATAATTACTTTGTTCCATACCATATATTTTCATCACTGCACAAGTACATGGCTGGAATTGATCCCTTTGTGTCTTCCCTATTTTGCCTAATCCCTTGCATTATCTCATTTCAAAAAGAAAGGTGTTTCTCATGTGCGACTGCAGCACTTTGGTATAGGTGCATGATCACGGTTTCAAGGACAGATGCAGGCATGCGCACTCTGATCTTCTACTTGAAAATAGCTTCTGCTAGGTAATGATAACCATACTCTTAGCTCAACAATCTCAGTGTACAACACCATAATTCCCTCATTAAGTTGCTCAAAATAAGTAAGTTCTCCTTGTACAATGTTCTTAATGTGACATACAAAGGGGTCCACTAAGGCATTATATGTGGACATTCTTCCCTCTATCACGATATCTGACATCTATAGGGTTCCACTTTCTTGGTTCTATCACACCCATCATCCTATTCTTTTTTTGTACCTCATTGCTTGCAACTTTTTCCTGGATTTAATGTTGGGGGATATTCTCAAGGATGCCTCTAATTAACTTTGCTTTCCTTGAACCATCTTGATTACTCAAATTGGTTTGTAGTGTATTGCCCGTTGTCTGGCTGTGATAATCAGAAGTCTTGTTCTCATACCAGATTCATGGGGATATCATTTCTAATAGATCCTTTGAAACATTTATGTGTCTATTGGTAAATGTTTACCTTGCCTTAAAATAACCTTCATCAGTGAGGGGTGTAGAATGGCTTGCCAATAATCACTTCACAAATAAGAAAATCACAATGTTTTTTAGAATAAAATCCAGGATACTTTCGATCCACACAAAAATATTCCTTATTTTATGTTACTTAAGCTTTATGTGAGCAAACCCTGAAAGGCTTTTCTTGGACAATAATTTGGGTCTTCATGCCCCTCACACAGGGTGGGTGGTTCCTAATAGTGAGATAAATGATGTTTTCTTGGTCTTCTCTGCTCATGCACTGTTCATTGTGAGGAAAGACAAGGATGAAGAGCGCATACTTTTGTACTGCATGTTCACTCTTGCTGTTCATGATTTCTACCACCATTATGAAAAAAAATTTATTTCTATGTCAAGACTGTTAAAGTGGTGTGAGTTGTTTCAAGCAAAGTTAAAAATCTCAATCCGTGCCGAGGTTTCGGTCCTAGACTGAAATGATACTGTTTCGGTATTGTATCACGTCGTGCCGATACATTTTCGATATTTTTTTATTTAAACTTGAAACAATCTTCTAATAATAATAATTTAACTATCTCAATTTAGAATGATCAAAGGTGCACAAGATTATAAGTATTTTGTTAGGAATCATAAACTTGACAGACCTTTATCAAAAATTCTTAAATAAAGGACGTATAATATTTCTTAGGCAGAGTAGAGACATTCTAAGATAAAAATATATATTTCATATGTTCAGGAAACAAGAATTCTAAAAGTAAAAAAGCTAAATATCTTAATATTATGGATCTAAATTTTAAATTGATTCTATATTTTTTATGTAATAAGTATATAAATTAATTAAAAAATACTATGTTATGTATAATAATTATATGAATTAATTATTTATTTATTTAAATTAATCATTATTTTAAATAATATATATTTAAAATAATAAAAAATATCAAAATATTAATTAAATAGTAAAACAGAAAAAATATAAAATAATTAAAAAATATCAGAATATTAATATGAATTATTAGTTTTTTTTAATTTTTTAAAATTTTTTTAGAAATTTTAAATAAAATTTAAATCAGTAAAATTAATTTTCAAAATATTGATTAATAGAATTTATTATTATTTTTTTATTTTAAATATATTTATATTTTATTGGGATAATTTTATTAGGCTTTATAAAAGTCTCTTCGAAATATGACACTTAAGTTAAGAAATGTTTGAATTAATTAAATTAAAAATATTTAATTTTTAAACCTTAATTTCTTCATGATCGTCACGACACGTTCATCCGGCGGTGCCTGAGAGTCACGGCACGCTCATCCGGCAGTGCCGGAGAGTCGCGGGACACCTTTGGCATCGCCGGAGGCATCCTATGACTCCTCCGACGACGCCTGCGAGACTCCAGCGACTCCTAGCGCAGCGCCGGAGGAGTCCTGCGACTCCTCCGAAGGCCCTGGTTGCGATGAGATCACGACACACTGTCCACGCTATCGCGATTCCTTTTGGCGCGCGCGCGATTCCTTCTTTTACGCGCACGATTCCTCCTGTTGTGTGCATGCGACGAAATCATCACTAGTCTGGTGTAAATTTCAGTGCATTGGCGGAACGGTAAGTTTCGCTCGACACGGAACAAAATTTTGAACATTGGTTTCAAGAACAATTTAGCCATTGGATATTGGAAACACATGTTGAGTTTTGAATGAATTATAACATTGAAGGGGAGCCTTGACACAATAGCAAAGTTGCTACCGCATGACCTAGAAGTCACGGGTCGAGTCGCGGAAACAACCTCTTGCAATGAGTAAGGTTGTGTACAATAGACCCTTCTTCAGAATCCTACATTGGCGGATGCTTCATGCACCAGGCTGCCTTTTAATGAATTATAACATTCCAAGGATGTTGAATTTGATGAGAGCTCATCAAAGTACCTAATTTATCACAATTGTGAACTGTCAAGTTACTTTATGTAATTTCAATAGTAAGGTTCATCTTTGGACAAACTCTTAAAATGTCTTCCCAACTCATGGTCCCTAAAAAATGTGTACCACAGCTTGTTAACCTGTACTCTTTGACAACTTCAACATGAAAAATGCCATCTTTTGTAATGGAAATGAGTTAGTAAAATTGACATGCTGTTATATCCGAGTATAAATTATGTGTTGCAGGTGGAGGACATGTTAAAAAGAAGCTTTGCAGAATTCCATGCACAAAAGAATTTGCCAGAGAAAGAGCGACTTCTTTTGCAAAAGCTACGCCAATCTACTAAAAAGATTGAGTAAACTTCCTGTTCTATCATTATTTTGAGTTAAATTGTGTCAAAATGCTACTAGAGAGTAAATATCTTTCTTAGAAGAATGCCTGTAGTATCTTATGCAATAATACATTGGGTTGACACATGGCTTAGTTTTTAGTTTGGCTCAAAATTTTAAAGCTTGTTTAATTCATCTTCCAAAGAATGTGTTTGACATACTAAAACATAGCGGGAGTGTTTCTTATGATGTGAGTAAACAAAAAAGAGAGGGAAATAAAGAAGACTAAAAAAAGAAGAGAGAAGAGTGATGAGTGTCTCTCATGACCTTAACTAATGCCTTAATAAAACATAATGTGTGAGCCAACAAACCTTGCTTAACCAACTCAAACCATTTTTATAATTCAAGTTATGTTATGGAAGTAAGCACAATATGTGAACTGGGATATAACAACAAATTGAATATACTTACAAAATAAGGTTCAAACACTAAGGCTAAATTTGAAATCTTGTTCCAAACTAGATTGACATTGACCATGCTCACTACTGGCGTTGATAGCTATGTAGCATCAAACCTATGTGGAAGATAAAAATGAGGCAAAGGAGGAGAATGAGAAGACATCAATGAGGAAAAGGAGGAGAACGACGAGAAGACAACTAGGCAAAGGGAGAGAATGAGGAGCTAGTTGCATAACCTTAGGTGGAGAAAGAGAACTAGTTAAAGGAGGACAACGAGATGCAATACCAAAATAATTACCAAAGTTGTATTAACACAACAAGCTACAATACCAATATAGGTAATTGTAATGTGGTAATTGTAATGTATCAAAATAGGGAATTTCAGGAATAAGGTTAGGATTACCTATTCTGATTAATTCCTAAATGACTATGAATGAATAACTATTCTATTAAATCCATGGGGAATGGAATATGTATTTTAGCAAATCAAATTAGGTTTTGGATAAATATTAATTACTTGAGATAGACATGAGATCAACACTTCGGTAACTAGAAACTATGAATGAATAACTATTCTATTAGGATCCATGGGGAATATAATATGTTTTTTTTAGAAAATTAAACACATCATTAGGTTGGATAAATATTAATTATTTGAGATAGACATTAGGTAGAAAATAATTAGAAAATATTTTAAATGAAATGTCAATTAGAAAATAATTAATTTAACTTTTTTTTACTCACCATAAAAAAATTCAGAACCAAATAGTTTTAAATGTACTTTAATATTTCAGAATAATCATGACCAACTCATAATGAAATGTTCTTATTTATTTAAATCGAAAAATATAAATAATTTTGAAAAAATATCCAATTCTAACATTAAATAATCATAAAATGTATTAAATTTACTTTAATTGAAAATTCTATTGAATTAACTTAACAAGTCAATTAAGTATATAAGATAAACTTTATGCTAAATAATTAAATTTTAATTTCTTCAAAAAAGCATTATTACCAAAATTTAATATTTAAACCTTTTCAAAATTTCCTATAATGTATTTATAAATAACAATGAAAACCTAAGTAATTAATTATTATATAACATAAATAATCTATTCTTTTTTAAAAAATCTAGACAATCTTTTAACAAAAAAATCAATTGCACTGCAACATAAGTTAACACCACTATAATCTCATAATAAAATGTTAAATCATAAGTTTTGTTTTTTCCAAAAAGTTAGCTTTGCCCATATTAATGCTTTAATCTCATTTTTTTTTCTTCTCGATGCTAGCTTTGTTGCTGATTAATACTTGAATAATATTATCTATGATATTTTTTGGCTTATGAACAATTTGTTTGTCATCTAGCGCTTATTGTATGTTTTTTTGCTGGAAATGAGCATTTAAGATGATGTAGTTTTGCTAGTACTAGTATACAGTTAGTATGCCAAAATTTATGGTATGACTTTTATAGTACGCAAACCATGATTTACTAAGATATTCAATATGCTTGAGTGGAGCAACTTGTATATCTAACTTGCCTTGAGAATTGGGTAGCTACTTTTTATCAAATAAATGTCGTCATTTCTTAGTCACTATTATTTTTCTTCAGTTCCTTTATATTTCTGAAGCGTCATTATTTGCGTATCAGATGCATAAAAGGCGAACCTACAATAGAAGCATATTATGAGATGGCATCAGAAGCTGAAACATACAGACGACAAATTATGGAGGCTATCTTGCAGTTACAGTCCACCCAACAACTTCTTTCTCCAGGAAGACTGGTGATAGTTAAACAACTACCGGTGAGTGCTAATCTGGTTATATTGATAGTTTAAGTCTACTCTTTTACAGTATATTTTGATATTAGTTTTGGATAATATATTTTTCATTCTTTTCTTTGATGTCAATACTTTGAGATAGTGGTGGTAATTGGGTTGAGCCACCTATGGTTCAGCATGCATCATTCTATGCTTGCTCCAATTTATAGGTGAGCTTAGGGGTGTAAACAAGATGAGTTGAGTTTAGTTGTGTTCAAGTTTGTTTATTTACTTGTCGAGCTTGTTCAAGTTAGTTTATTAAAAATCTTATCAAACTCGAGCTTTTCATTGAGCTCAACTAATAACGTTGTTGTCCTTGTAAATTAGGTTAAACATTTATGTAATACATGGAAACTATATTATTTTTTATTTTTTATACATATTATGAATAATTTAAAATTATAAAAATTTATAAATTACTATATTTTTATGTATTTGAATAAAATTTTAAGAAATAAATATGTTAATAAATAAATTTATTCAAATTTTTTTTATGAATTTTGTTTATGAATGTTAACAAACCAAGCTTACTATAGTGTTAAGCTTGTTTATTTTATAATATTTTTTATCATTGAATGAACAAGAATGAGCTTTATCAAACTAAACATGTTCACGAACATCCGGTTCATTATACCCTAAGTGTGCTTAGGTCAAGTATCGTCCCTTGGCCTATGCCCCTTGGCCCACAAAGCATGGGACGTTTAATTTCACATTTAGAGTTAGATAGATATTGATATTGCATGTGGCTATAGATAAAAGGGGATGTTTGATGGCCTATCCTTGAACTAATTGGCTATATTGTCACACACACACACACACACACACACACACACACACAAGTAACATAAAATTTATAATTAAAAAAATTAAGTAATTTTCCATTTTTAATAATTATTTAATTTTTTAATTTAGAAATGCTGCAAAATTTAAATCTTATAGAATAATTTAGGTTGGGCATAACCCAAGTGCTTTTGGGCTCAAGTTGGGCCAAAGGGATGTTGATATTACCTGTGGCTATAAAAAGGGGATGTTGATGGTCTATCCTTGAACTAATTGGCTTTATTATGATACACCCATAAAAAAAATTTTTAATATAAAATGTATAATTAAAAAGAATTTAAGTAATTTTCCATTTTAAATAATTTTTTAATTTAGAAATGCTGCAAAATTTAAATCTTATAGAATAATTTATGTTGGGCATAACCCAAGTGCTTTTGGGCTCAAGTTGGGCCAAGGTCTTAGCCTTTCTGTGCTAGCTTGGACACAACCATAAATAGATTGGTGAAGCTCAACTCGACATGGATTCTAGCAGTATATTGGGCATGGACTAGGCCTAGCCCGAGCATGGGCAATTGCCACCTCTACTTTCAGAGTGTCAAATTGATGTACAATATAGAAGTGATTTATATATAGGTAAAACAACAACAAAGCACATGAGCCCAATCAATAAGTGGCATTACCCTTAAAAGGTTTAGGCTGCTAAACAACAACCTCTATTTTCGCACAAGGAACTCCTATTTGGGAAAGGTTGAAAGAAGGGATTGGGAAAAGACTCCTGTCTAATAGTTTGTAGATCACCATATTACAACCTGCTAATGGTGTTGGCGTTGAGGCAATCATAATATATTTCACCACTTGAAGTAACCGTAATATATTTCACAACTAGAGAGAAGATGCTTATTGCAATCGTAGAGCAAGCATGACACCACACAATGACGTGGGATGGAGAATCAATTCGTCAACAAAGTTTCTTGTATCACATGAATAATACATATTATTTTACAAAGAATTTATTACAAAGCAGTGACTAAACTTAATGATTTCAAGAAAAATGTTACATAAAAAATATATCCCTATATACATCTAAACTTGAACATCCAAGAAAAAAGTGAATTATGTAACTAGATTCTGAAAATAAAATGAATCATCTGACAAGAAAACTATAAAAGGAGTTATAGTTAATAAATTTTATTCATTTGATTAAGGCAAAGATTATTTAGAGTGGAATTAAATGCATCAATGTTTTATGCGAAATAAAGACAAACTGTTTAGTAGCCAATCATTTCAGTTAATAAATACCAACTTGGCAGTATTTGCAGGATTACAACATAAAAATATCTATTAATGAGTATTATGAACCCTAAAACTTAACTAATTTTTGCCTTACAGTATGCAATTATAATTTAGTTCAAAAAATCATTGAAAACAATTTTCCAATTCATGATATTTTAATATAATCACAAAGCCAATCAAATTCATAAAAGAAAGTACCTTTGAGTTTGTATAAAATTGCTTTTCTTCCATCTATCGCCAATACAAATTGGAGATTCTTCAGTATTAATAACAACTTCAGAAAATCATGGGCAACAGATCAATATAGAGCAAACACGAGAAATAGTCTTGGAAATCTCAAAATTCACAGCCGCTCAGTTCATTAATGCCAGATTCCAAACTGGTTAGTTAATTGTCCTAGCAGGGGAATTGTATTTGTAAGTAGAGGCATAATGGGACTTCATTTTCTTAGCTTAGAGTCACATGTAGTAAAAAAATTAAGATTTCAAAAGCTCATAATAAAAGCAATATAAACAGGTGTTGCTGCAATAGACAATAGTATGATTCAGTAGCATTCTTTACTAAAAAGGGAAATGTAATTGCTAAATTAGCACCAAGTAGTAATAAATCGAAAGCATATTAGGTCACTGAGTTATAAATAACAAGTAAGCTGATAATAAGAAAGCAACAAATAGATAAGTTAGTAGTATTCTGATCCAAACAAATTGAAACATAAGTTATAGGATGGAAAGGGCAAATATGGTGGAAGAGGCCTATGATTAATAAATATGTCAATAATATATCTTCTCGCATCTTATATCACCTTGGCGCACCCACCCAAATAATTATCAAGTTGAATCTGTCTTCAAACTGTCTTATGCTCTCATCTTAACTCTTTCATTTTTTTTATTCTGCTCTTGAGTATTTTCATATAGACAAATTGTGAAATAGAAAATAAAGATGGATAAAAATTGTTTCTTCTGTCTATATATGTTTCAAGAAGTAGGCAAATATCCTTGAGAATTGATGAGTTGAGGTGTGCAATAGTCATCTATAAAAATTTGAAAATGGTCATATGATTTGACATATAGGACTCTCTTGGTGTTCATGATCTCGCCACATGGACAATGTATTGTGATGAACTGTACATTAGTGTGTTACAATTGCGATGGATTAGAGAAAACATAACAAGTATCTAGTGAGAAATAGTGACCCAGTCAGTTTGGATCCTTTTTCCGGATAGACTTATATAGATGATTTAAACAATCCTTTTTTTCATACAGTCATGGCCAAGTCATTTGGCCATTAATTATTGCTGTCATAAGCATCTATGAGTCTGCCACAACACAAACAAATAATAGTCGTATATAACGTGTCTTGGTTGCCAATGGACCTATATTGTTAAATGGAGTAGAAAGTGCAAATTCTTATTACCAAAATGAGATGCAAAAAATTTGAGAGGTAAAGAGAGCTTGCAGTGACCCAATTTCTACCCAAATTTGAAATTTTTCTAATTTTGTTTTACTTTCAGTTACTACCATCTGATCTGCTTGAGAAATGCTGTTAAATGTGTGCTTTAAATTACTTTCTGTAAATCACTCATGGTGTTATTTCATATTCTATTTATTAACTATGCAGAATTCGTGAGCCAAAAAACATGAAAAATAAAAAACATGAAAAATGATACTATTTCGATTAACAATAGTATTACTAGAAAGGAATTGATTATGACCAAGTTGAATTCTATGACAAACCTTGCTATCATAAATAAAAAGAATATAAACTTTCTAATCTATAATTCTCAATGATGGCATATGAAGCCTTTTACCCTTATTTCTAGACCCCATCGTCACTACCCAACAAAAAATATTCTTTAGCCTTGATTGAACCTTTTTGGATATGAAAAAAAAATGGAAACTTAGACAAAATACTCACACAATAAAATGTGTAATTGTAAAAAAAAAAGGCAGCCCGGTGCACGAAGCTCCCGCCATGCGGGGTTTCGGGGAAGGATCCATTATACACAACCTTACCCTGCTTTTTGCAAGAGGATGTTTCCAGGATTCGAACTCGTGACCTTTTGGTCACATGACAACAACTTTACCATTGCGCCAAGGCTCCCTTCAAAATGTGTAATTGTAACTACATTTATATTGTTCATCAGATTTCATTGCTTTATCAAACAGGAACATAAGCAAATACTAAGTAGACATTCAAATGGAAATACCTTAGATGGTGTTGGGGCATGTAGAAGAGTCAAGAGTAGGAATAGCTAATGTAAGGTTTAAGGTTCACTGGTTTCTTAAAGTCAAATTAAACTTAAGTCAGCCTTAGTGATTGAAACATGTGGGACATGTGCCATCAATTTCCTTAAAAGATAGTAATTAATATGTATTTAGAATTAGAATTATAGTCATTTGGATCAAACTGCCACAATTGCACCTATAATTGAGACCTATGCATATGGTTTCCGGCTTTAAACTCCATCACCATCATTTTCTTGATTTTCAAACTCCCTAGAGTGCCCCATCAATCTCAGTTAAACGGAGTATAGAATTATAGTATTAATGTCAAATGTTACATTCCTTACCTGTCTTATTTTAGTACGACCTATGTAATAAATTAAAGAAATTAGAAGGCTTTTTTGTTTACAAATGAAATGAATAAGTTTCGTCAAGCTATTTATTACATCGCTTCATCCCTAGCACACTTAGCTAATTAGCTTGATGTTTTATGTGCTCAGATATTGTACCTACAAGGTATCTAGAATACGAATTTAAACGGTTACTTTATCATGGTTTCACATATATATTAACTTAGTAGAAAATATTGATTAACCTATACAACAAGTTTAATTGCTCAAGTCCTACCTTCAAATCCTCAAGTTTAATTGCATTGAAAATCTTTGTTTTGTTTATAAACGCTGAGTTTGAAAGGAACGGCCCAAAATATAGACATAGTCACCAATTTTATTTTATTTTTTCAAAATAAAAAAAATACTTAATCACCAAATATGTTAATTACTCTATAAAAACCTAAATAATTAGAAACTTCAAGAATCTACAATTTAATGATATAGACAATCATATCCACTTGTTTGGAGAAAGAGGTTCAGGAACTGAAAATTAGGCTTGAATTTTTTGGGGTGTTTTATGCCACAAAGAGGCCAGAGTAAACTCAGTTAAATTTGAACTTTTGAAACAATTATTAAATTCATTTTTTAAAGTAACTTAAAGAAAGGAGAAACAAAAATAAATAAAATATACTTGGCAACCTAAATGCTGAGCAAAAAAAGAGGAGACTGATTATTTTTGCATATCTATTATGTTTAATGAAAGAGTATCCTAAAGTGAAAACAAGCAAAACCAATAGAAGATAGCCTCCTTAAAAGACATTGATCTGTTTTACCTTCATTGCAAACTTCATATAATTTTATGGAAATTTAACAATTAAGTTCAATAGAAATGGTTCCATCTCTGACCTATATGTTTCTCGAAAGTTGTAGTGATACTTTCAAGAAAGCCACTAACGATCCTAAATGTGATTCTTTATTTGTGTTGTTGGGAATGGAAACAGCTTGAATAAGTTATAAACAAACTAAATGCTAGAAACTTATGGGAGGAAGAAGAAATTGACCTTTTTTAGGAAAGACAGACACTGATAAACAGAAAGTGGATTTTCGACTTCGTCGTTGGGATAATTATCAACCCTGCCTTTCCAGCAAAAAAATAAATAAATAAAGTGTTATTTGCTTACTACAACAGAAATAAAACTAAGAGAGGTCTAACAACTACTAAATAAACTTAATAATTAAGAAATTGTCCAAATAGAAGGAATAATAAATAGTAGGTAGCAAGGAAAGAAGCAGTTACGAAGCAGGGAAAAAATGTAGAGAAAATCACACTCGAAGGAACACCAAGATGATGTTGTCTTGGTCAAGAGGAACAACAAACGAAATGCTCTGGTAACTATCACGCGGCATACTTGAAGTTGCGGAGGAATTTGTATCACATTTTGAAAGGCTGCTAGGCATAAGAGGGGGCTGCACGCCGCTGGATAGCAACCTGCAGTTTGGTGGGTCAGTTCTTACATAGGTGGAGCAGCAAGGTTTGGTCCTACGATTACCTCCAAGGACATACGGGCCACTCTCTTCAATATTGGTAGACTGGACGGATATGGCCTCAATTTCTTCGAGGCGGGTTGGACCCAACATTCAGATGTCTATGAGGAAAATTTTCAAAATGGGGCAACTCCTTAAGCAGTGAAATCATACGCTCCTCATGCTAGTCCCGAAGGCGGATCACTTACTGATGGTTACAGACTATAGACTGATAGCTTGCTGTACTGTTGTGTACAAGATCATCTCCAAAATCTTGACGAGTAGGCTATGTGAGGTGATGACCAACATCATAGATCCGACACCGTCAGCTTATGTTGAGGATCGTTTCATGGTGGAGAATATCCATCTTGTCCAAGAGCTCTTGAAGAATTATGCATGGAAGAGAACTTCACCATTGTGTGTACTCAAAATGGATCTCCAAAAGGTTTTTGATTCAGTCGACTGGTCGTTTTTTGCTTATTGCAATCCTGCGGTTTGGATTTTCAGAGCAGTACATCACATGGATAGAGGAATGTGTAACACCGTCTCCTACTCGGTGGATATTAATGGAGCAATGCATGGATTATTCAAGGGGAGGAGGGGCTTGAGGCAGGGTGATCCACTTTCACCCTTCCTCTTTGGATTATGTTTAGAGGTGTTCTCGAGGATGCTCAGATCTATTGTATGGAAGCCTTACATCATGCCAAAAACACCAGTTTGTCATGTGACAGCCCACAAATGGCAAAGTGCGCACCAAGGACAGACTACAAAACCTGTCTGCTATGCCAGCAGGCGAACAAGATGATGTATCACCTTTTCTTCATGTGTTCCATTATTAAACCTCTATGACATAGGCCTCAAAGTTGGCTACACATTGGGCACAACATTGGGACAGTGGTAACCTTGTTGGAGACGTTCCAACAACGATATTATGGAGAGAGTATGCTCAACAAAGTCCATTATTTGGGTGTATCTTATATGATCTATTTGATTTGGCAAACCCGAAATCGATGTCAATATGAAGGGAATGTGCCAAACATTGCGAGATTGATTAAAAAGGCTCAAACGCGTGTCTTTAGATTTTTGAATGCTCCTCATTTAAGTCCTTGATCAACTTAATATAACTTATCTTTATCAAAAAAAAAAAAAAGAGGGAGAGAATGTGTGCAGCCTCAAACCTTATTAACACGTGAAGAGGAAGATGTAGGAAAACTAAGAACTAGTGAATAAATTTGATTGGAAGCATAAAGCAGGGAACAATAATGGAGGATGCACAAATAGAAAGAAGAGATTTGGGAAGAAACAGTAGAAGAGGATAGCTAAAGACAATAGATGAAGAGTGGAGACTCCAAGGAGAAGAGCATAGAAAGCTTTGTCACATTTGCTATTACTCATGTCTTGTCGGAAAGAGATGCCACCAACAACTGTTCACCATGTAACCAACATTCGCACAAATCCTGTTCACCCTAGAATCCAATCAATCCAAATCAGGGAGTTGATTGCATGATTGATGAGGTGAAGGGTTTAAAATCTTGAGTCATGTCAGGGGTTTGATCTTTGATTGAAATTGATACTATGTCGACGTTCATACATATAGTGTTGGTGGCGAATTGGAGGTAGGATGAAGGAAATGAAGAAGTTGAATAGAAATAACTATAAACCTAAATATGAATTGTATTTCATCCAGAATGATATTGTTTTGACATTGTGTTGTACAAACACAAGCTACAAAAATAAGAAATGCTTTTCAATTCATTTTGATGTGTGTTGGAGAGTGTCAAAGGGTGTAGATTATCAGCATGATCTGATATTCATCAACATAATTGACATAGTAATATTGGTGAGATTACTGATGTCGGACCGAGTAGTATCAAGGTTTGGTATTTATTGGAATGATACTTTTTGATTGTGCTGCCCCACACAGTGTGAGATCATGAAGAAATTTTTGTCAACAACGTCGAATCAAGAAAACAATAGTTGATGCCTATGACCATTTGTTGATGTGCGTTTTCCATACATGGTGACTAGCCTCTCCTGATCATGTTGCTACCATATGTGTGGAAGAGAGGCCACTCAATTGCCCATGACTTCTTGCTTAATCAATTGAATTGGAATCAACACAATATGGTGCACGTTGTCCATATGTGGTGCCCCTAGCGTCACTAGATCATGCTTTTGCTAGATCTATGATACCCTACGGTGCATGCCATCCTTGTTTGCTTGGTTGAAGAGGAACTGAAGCCTATTGATGCATGTCTTCCATATTCAATGGCAATTCAGATCATGTTGCTTAATCGATGGAAGAGAAACCACCTTAATTGCCATCTTCGCATAAATTAGAGATCCTAAACTAGCAAAATCATTGTCACCTCTCTATTATGCCCGATCACAAGGGACAAGGGAGAGGAAGAGTGGTGGTGACCACCATGGACTAAATCTAAGCCAGAAAAGTTATCACACCTCCTCTTTATGCTTCTTAATCATGTAGAAGAATGATGGCCGCTTCTGTAGACAGAAGTCAAGATTGGGATTTTTAATCTTCCCTACTCTTCTAAATTTTACATGTTCAGTTGTTTGATAATAGCAATAAATAAATTTGAACAATCAACTATGACCTCTTGTTGAAAAAGAAAAAATGTGCCAAACCATGGTTTTAGTATCTTGTCAACTCAAAATATGTCAAATTGGTGTGCTGAACACTAGAAGCCAGCAAAAGGGGAAGTTAAGAAGGAAAAACATAAGAGGCGAAGGTGAGGAAAGTCATGCGTCTCCTTGACGAAAAGAAGGTGAAGGAGTTGGACTTCCCATCATTGGATCTCACAATGAACAACGTCACTAGACTTTCGTCTCCATGTAAGTCGAAGCTTGCTAGTTTCATCTCTGTTATGAACATGTTGGATCCCAAATTGCACAGACATCATTTGATCTGATGACGAACAACACTTTTATCTCTTTGGGAGTTAAACTTTGCTAGTTGTCTTTGCTACAAACATCGTTGGATTGCAAGTTGCATGGTCTAATTGGATTTTGCGTCAAACAATACATTGTGAGATTTTCATCTCTCATGACATTTGCACATGAGTTTTTCATTGTACTTTCATAGACATTGAAGAGTTGGACTTTGAGTAACTAGAAGGGCTTGTATCTTAGGCCATGTGCATTGTGGCCTTGTGGGTTGTTCGTGTTGCATGATTTTCATCTCCATTGGCATTCACGCATAAATTTTTTATTGGATTTTCACAGGTGATGAAGTGATGGTCTTCCATCGAGTTACTAGAAATACTCGATTTTCATGCCTTGAGCTTGTTCTACATGTTAGTCAAAGGACAAAATAAAATATTTCACCTATGCTGATTGACATTGACTCACCTATGCTGATTGACACTGACTGAAATCCTAAACATCGATAATTAAATTTGATAGGAACGTGCAGAAAAAAGAAACCATAGTAATAACTTGGCAAGGTGCCACATGTTATGTGTTTTCAAATATTACAATAACAACCAAGCCTTATCCCACTAAATGAGGTCATCTTGGATCCTCCTACATCATTAGGTTTTATTCCCCTACTATAGTATTATTATTATCATCCTCTTTTATCGTTATTAATCAAGTCTTTTTTTTGGTATTTCTCTTCCTCATTTAATGTGCGTATTTGTCATAGTTTCATATAACCTAATTGAAGTATTTATTAGTCATCTAAATAATCTTAAATGTGTGAGTTTTCTCTCAATAAACGCAACCCCGACTTTTTCTTTAATATTCTCATTTCTAATTCTATTGATCCTTGTATATCCATACATCCATCTTAACATCCTCATCTTTACGGGTCTTATATTCTACTTGTGTGCTCGAGATATAGTCCAATATTCAACTACATATAGTATAACTGGTTTAATGTCATTTTGTAGAACTTCCGTTGCGATACTTTACGATCACAAGGACCATCTAATGCTCTACTCTATTTCAGCCCTCCTATTTACATTTTATATAAGACATCTCTTTTAACCCCTCCATATGTTTGCAAAATTGATTCTAAATATTTAAAGCTCTCAGTTATGGGTAACTTTGTCATACTATTGTCTAAGATTGCTAAATTTAAATTTCATATATTCTTTCACTTATATTGTTTCTCACCAAAATCGAGCTTAGATTTATTCCTTAACATATCTTATCTATCAAAATAATATCATCTGCAAACAACAAACATCTTGGTAATATATCTTGCATATTTCTTGTGAGGTCATCAATTAATGTAAAACAATACGTATTAGCTATGAAAAATTCATTTACTATCATAGAATCCAATATAGTTTTTTCTTTTTTATTTCTTGTTCCAAAACTCTAACCTCACACCTTATCATATTGCTCATTTCTTACTCTAGATGATCATTTAGATCTCCTATTAAATTATTTTGTTTGATAGAATTTTTTGTATTACCTCATCTAGGTTTTTTTTTAAAAAATTTATATTTGGTGTCTTCTTCTAATCTTACTTGAGGTGCATATATGTTAATCACATTAATATTTTCTTTGGTCACCACTATCTTGAGAGTTATAATCTTATCCTCTTTTTAACTACGCTTTACTTTAACGAACTATTTACAACAATACTTATTGCATTTCTTGTTTTACTCCTTCCTGTGTCTCTATCATTTTTGCTTGCTCTCCTACCCATTTTATCTTTTATAAATATAAAATATTAATTTTTATCCTAATCATTGTATCTACTATCTTCATTGCTCTACTAGTGAGCATTCCTATATTCTATGTTCGATATAATGTTTGTTCTTAATGGTATGAGAACTTTTGCGTATTTAACACTACACCCAAGTTCACACGGAGATATAGCGGTCATTGCAGTTGGAACTTATAATGTGTTCCTTCATGAGAGTAACTTAGCATTAGCACAATAGTTGATAGATCCATTCATATAACATTCACTAGTGTTTAATGTTGACTAACAACCAAATGCAACCCTCAACCTTTTTCATTTGAGTTTGGGACCTATTGACGTTTTAATTATGGATTTTTAAATATATAATATATTTATTAAATAAAATTCAATAGTATATATATATTTTTTCATTCACATATTCAATAATATCTTCTCTAGAGTGGTCTAAATACTTATCCCTTAAAATTCCACATGTTTCCATTTCTACAAACTTGTTCCTGTGGATGCCATTTTTTATTGGAATTATGTTTTGACTGAATGGTAGGCAGAAGACCACTTACTTGGTGTTGTTCTGAAGACTCCTGCTGCTGCTAATAAACAATATATCATTTTAGTATTGACTACTGCTACTGCTTCGTCTATGCAAGCTTCATGTCCCTTGAACAAAATACAAGAGAATCAAAGTTTTCAACAAGGTTATTTTATTACTCCTAAAGGAAAGCGTGGTACAGAAGAAGAGTATTTTTCATCCATTACTTCAAGGAAAGGATCTGGAGCTATAAACATAAAATTGCCCCATTATGGTAGTGCTTCTGGGATTAACTATGCTGTTACAGAAATGGAGAACAAAGATATCATCTCTATTTGCAATTGCAAAATGAAGATTGATCAAGTCCGACTTCTTGAGGATGCAAGCAACATTGCATATGCAAAAACTGTTCAGGAATTGCTAAAACAGAAACCTGATGGAAACAAATTTCCTCCTGCTCTGGATGCTGTAAAAGGTGTGTTTTATTTCCTTAGCCATAAAGGCAGCTATATGACTGTTCTGTTATGTATATAGCTATACTTGCAAATATCCCAGTTATTCTTTTCATCGCAGCTCACAAATATCTTCTGTCAAAAAATTGAAACTAAAATTTCATTCTAAGAGAACTGAATTTAAATAGTTAGGGCAATAATCCATCCACAAAAAGAAAATACAGATCTGAAGGTCAAAGAAAATACAATTGTGGAATATGTATGTGTCCTGCATAGAATAATAAAGTCATTGGACAGTGTGTCATATAGCATATGCAGATCATACTTGAATTGTTTTTGCACTGCTTCTTTTACTCTCTTATATGATAGTTGATGGCAGTTAAACTTTTATGATTGGGTTGAAAAAGATCTATGATTCATGACCCCTTTCTCTTGAAAATTGTTTTCTAGTTTTCTTTCTTTAATGCTTGTTTTTTTTTTTTTACTTCTTAGATCTCAAATTGAAAGATATGGCTCTTGTGCAAATGTATCATATTTACAATGAATTTTTGCAAAATATGAGTGAGAACAAATGCCATGGTTGCACAAAGTTGAATGAACATATCATGTTGATGAAGGAGCAAAGTAGGCACAAAGAAGAAGTCAATGCTTTAAAATTCCAAATGTCAGATGATGCTCTTCAGCAAATGCCAGACTTTCAAGGCCGGGTATGTTCAAATATACTCCATTCTTCCTGATGCATTATAATTTCATTTTAATATCAAAAGAATTTGTTCCTACAAAGATAAATGCTGATCTGCAAAGGCCAGATTGTAATAACGATGGGATTATAGAAATAGATATATATTATTTGAAGCTTGGATTATCTCCTTGACTGTGCTGGGATGATGATTTAAAGTTTTGATCTTTTGGGTATTATTGACACTAATGTCAGCAAACTGTTCTGCAAACACTGTTCTTGAAAGGAATTTTGATCCGACTAGCTTCCATCTTGTTGCAGTTTTCAAAAACAAGTATAAATCTGTGTGCCGGTAATGCTTGTTACTAAAATTGATGCATGCAAACCGCTCATAGATATGATATTGTGGTTTCGGTTGTTTGGATTGAATTTGAGTAATTGTACAATATACCTTCATCATCATCAAGCCATATTTCTTCCCAATTATTTGGACTTGGCTTTATAAATTGTATCCCTATGTTGAGATCCATGCAAAGCTTTTCACTAGTGATATTCAAAATTTTATCACGTTGATTATTTTTTTCTTTTGTCTACCTGTATTCCTTAAGATCATTCAAACCAATTGATTCCTTAAATAAACTAATTCATTATGCCTCAATATGCAGATTGATGTGCTCAAGGAGATCTACTGTATTGATTCTGATCTTGTTGTTCAATTGAAGGGTCGGGTTGCATGTGAAATGAACTCTGGGGAGGAACTGATATGCACAGAATGTTTGTTTGAGAACCAATTGGATGATCTGGAACCTGAAGAGGCAGTTGCAATTATGTCTTCTCTTGTTTTCCAACAGAACAACACTACTGAACCATCACTTACTCCTAAGCTGGCTTATGCAAAAAAAAGGTAGTATAATTATATAATATCCTACAAAATGATGCTTTGTTTTTGAAATATACGGTTTCAGAATCTAATGTCTGTAGTTAATTTTTTTTATTATCCGACAGTTATAATTATATACTACAGTTTTTTTATTATCACCTTTCCACCTATAGTTAATATTTTTTTCACTGATCACCATCACCATTGTATCTCCCACGTAAATAAATTCTACAAAATTTCATAACCCAAGTGGTTAGTGATGATGGTAAATTTAGTACTCTTAATGGACAGTGTTTCAAATGAAACCTAGGCGGGAGAGTGAAATGTGCTATTGCTTGCACGATGCATTTGAATAACCAGCCTAAACAATACAATGTAGAATAATTTGATATAATGCTGCATACTAATTACCATAAATTAAGTTGGTGTTTTCTTCTATTCGCATAGCTTAAACTTGTTTGATCAATAATATGTAGCTCACATATCCAACCTACTACTTGAAACTTGGCCCACATATGTAGCTCACATACTTTGTGTTGTAAAAGAACCCCAAACTACAGGGTCTTCCACAACAACCACCTTAGGGTCAGCTTTCGCAATCCCAGTTGCATAACTTTTCTATCAATAAAATGCAATTTCCACCTCTCTAAGAACTCCTACTGACACCACATTCTCATATTTAGGCACTTCTATTCTCCTTACCAAAGCTTCAGTATTAACCAGAGATCAGTCCTTAAGTCTCTCATTGTTGTTTTATCATGGTTTCCACAGTAGTAGAAGTGAATGCTTAAAAATCATCAGCCTAAAAAATTACAATTTACTAAAAATCTCTCAGATCGTCTATCAGCACATTCCATTTGTTGGGAGAGGTATCTAGATTGATCATGAGTAACTGGATGTATGCAATCACCACCTAGTTTATTGATTTTTTAAAAAAATGATAGAACATAAGATTTCTTTGTACATGACAGAAAAATGTATCCATGAAGACCTATATAATTATTGGGTTTCTACCAATGAGCAAAAAACAATTACAACTTGAGTAATGAATTAATAAGTAGAATAAAAATTATAGGAAAAAAGTATCTCTTACTCTAGATATACTAGAAAAAATGACCAGATTATGCAATGATGGGAATAAACAAGAATACTTGCCAAATGCATATGATCCTCTTTTGAATGGTGCATATCGTGGAAAAATAAACAAATTCTAAATTCATCTTATGCTGATTCATTTTTGCCAGACTCCTTTCTCTTGTAAAATTATAAGAAACCTTAGCTGACAACACTCCATCAGCACTACATCTATTATCCATTTGTCCACACACTTACTATTAGGAATGTTAAAAAGTTAAAGTTTCGTTCACTAATAGATTTGAGAAAATTGAATAAAGACAATTAACGCTCCATTTATCTCTGTATAAGCTCCTGCACTAGCCTAGCTCTTCAAATTCACATGCCACCATTTAATCGAATGTCTCAATTATCTCAATTCCCAATCTGTACCATCAAACAACCTTTCAGTTCCTAAATACACCACTGATTTTTTTTGGAAGCCCAAGATGAACACCCCACTCGCGTTTTCATTTACGAATGACTAACACTATATCTTCCTCCATGCACCTAGGCTCAATCAGTCACTATCCTTCTAGTAGTCACTATCCTCTATTTAATCAAATTAAACTTATGTGATTAGGCATAGATTGATCTCCATTCGTCACATTTGCATAGAGCTCATAGTTGAATTAATTAGCCTGAGAGATTTTTAATTGATAGCTTCCTGTCTTTAGTGTTATTCTCTCCACCAACAAACTTCAGACATGTTGGAATATTGAGCATTAAAGAGTCATTTAGAAATCACTAGAAAATCACTTTTATTTTGAAAGGTTGATTTATAAGAGTTACATCAAGGATTAATTCTAAATCCATACCTTTTTGCACTAGTCATGAATGGAGAACACATTTAAGATACATTACTATGGTGTATGTTATTTGTAGATGACATTTGTTTCGTTGATGAAACACGTGAAGGAGTGCTAAGTTTGAATTTTGGCAAAAACATTAAAACATTAAAAGTAAAAAGGTTTTAACCTTAGTAAAGACAATATATGTAATTTAAGTTTATTAATTTTAGCCGTAGTAAGATAATTGTTAAGTTAGGCAATGTGAGAATATGAGAAATACGAACATTATTAAAAGAAGAATGAGATCAAAGAAGACTTGTTTAGCAACAATAAAATAAAATATTTTTTTTTTTAAATATAAATGAGGATATATTAAGAGATCTAGTCATTAATGGCATAGGGGATCAGTCAATCTCACATAGTGGGATAAAAGCCTTGGTGGTGATTGTTGATGTATTTTTCTATTGGAGGATTAATTTATTTCTCTTTTTTATAGCTGATTTTTTAGGATTTTTTTTTACTTTTTTATTTTTGCTTGTGGTAGTTGAAGGATTAGTGACTTTTTTTTTTCTTTTGTAGACACAATTGTATATACGGGTGTTAAATTATTCTAATAAAAAATGTATGAAGATTCTTAAGATATGCCCCAAGATACTTGAAAGGATAAGAACTTGCAGTATGTCCAAGAACATTTGAAATTTGAATTCTTGTGGGCTCATACTACACTGATATGAATTTCAGACTTGTAAGTCTGACATGGACTTTGTAATTTGTAAGATAGGTTATCGTCATAAAAATTATGAGAAAATTTCATGGAAAGATTTTCATCTAACATATGGTCCAACATTCCAGTTAGCAACTATTACTCAATACACTCCATTGACTTTCCATTTTAGAATGAAGTAAACTTGAGGTCAACCGTCCTCTAATCCAGCAAAGGAAGTGTTTAGGAAACCCCGAAGGCCTCGATATAGTTATAATAGCTGTCCAAGTAACATTATCAATAATCTTTTTCTAAATTAACCTTCACAATTTCTTCAGATTTGTTTATAAAAAGAATGTACAATCTCACTTACAACATGAATATTATCATGCATCCTTCTCCCTTCAGGGAAAGCCTTGAATTGATGTGTTATTTCTTTAGATTTGTTATATGAAACATTGGCTTACGGTTGATTTAGACGTTGGTGAAAGATAAATATTTGTGCTTATTAATGTTTCATGTATAAAACCGTGTTTTGATGTTTTTTACATTGTATTAAATTGCCAATTACATCAGTTAGAACCTCAAGAATCTTATTATTTATAGCTTTATCTTCCCTTCCTACCTGCATTAGGTTATATGATACAGCGATTAGATTGGGTCAACTCCAGGCACAGTTTAAACTCTCTATTGATCCAGTGGAATATGCACGAGACAATCTCAAGTTTGGCCTTGTTGAAGTTGTATACGAATGGGCAAAGGTCTGAGTTTTAGACACTTTTCACTGTATTTTACATGATTCAGAAGTCCTCTGATATTTTATTTATGCATTTCAGGGAACCCCATTTGCTGATATTTGTGAACTCACTGACGTACCTGAAGGTCTCATAGTAAGAACTATTGTTAGACTGGATGAAACATGTCGTGAATTCAAGAACGCAGCCTCAATAATGGGCAACTCCAGCCTTTACAAGAAGATGGAAACAGCTTCAAATGCTATAAAACGTGACATTGTGTTTGCAGCTAGCTTGTATGTGACAGGAGTTTGAACACAGCTCTTGTTGCCATTAATCTTGTATCATCCTAGAAATGGCACAATAGATTTCACTTGTCATCGTAAAAAGACAATTTCACACATTCTTAAACATTGTGTTAATAGCAAAGTGTTTGTCTCATTGGCTGTAAATTGTTAGGATTTTATTAGTGTTATCTACATCTTGCTAATAGTCATCAAATTTAATTTGAAGATCAATTCCAATTGCTTGTCTTGAATGAAGTTGTTGAGTCATT